>NW_026915835.1:10295000-10390000 GCF_034315485.1 Pezoporus occidentalis
TACTTGGACACCGCTGGAAGGATCATTTGATGTGCTCAAATACAGAATAATCAGAGGAGGACAGAGTCTGCATTCCTTAAAAAAGGGAATACTCAGCCTTGTTCTGACAGCCTGTAATTTTGGATACAATAATCTGGCACAGAGACACAGATTTTCACTGTAAGAAGAGTGCTACTGTACATTTACAAACATTCTTTAGGTCTCCAGGTTGAGCCACAGGAAATAACCAAAGGAGGACACTCTTGCAGAATTCTTTACATTTTTGAAGAACATTGATAAATGAAATTGAGGAAGTCGGCTTGAAAACGCTTTGTTTCCACAGAACTCCTTATGAGCCAATGTCTTACTGCAAAGTTCTTTACCGTAGCACAGGTATTTTCAGCAGGAAAAATTCAATACATGACAGTAGTTTTCAAATAAAGTCTTCCATCTAAAATACGAAAAAGAAACATTTGCTTTATAAATTTATATCTGCAATGAATTGAAAAAGAGGAAAAAAACCATAAGATTTAAAAACCTCAGCAGCAGTAGCCTGCAAAATCCCACCTATGGTACACTGTGTTTAAAATAATAACAAATAATAAAACCTGAACATCACCATTGCATTTTCAACAGACCATGATCAAATTAACTCTGTTGAAAACAGCATGCACTTTGCAAGTTGCAAATACTGTAACACCCTCTAAAGCTCTAATATATGCTGGAGTCCTATCAGTGCTAGGGCACAAGGAATGTAGGTGGAGCCTCTGTGCATGTTTTTACTGATATGCAAACTTAACTGAATAGTGCTGAACAGCAATTATTTCCTTCATAGTTGCAGAGCAAAAGTCTTCTTGCATGCAATCGTTAGCGCTCCCATCACTAGCGGCATAGCTCATACTTTCTGATTTAGCTATGTTGTTAAATATACCATGCAATGTAACCATTGTGCACATTTGTAGCTATTTATATAGAACCCAGTATAGGATATTTAATTGGTATCAGTGAAGTATAGCCTCCTTCCCCCATAAATGAGATTAACTGAACAATTACTATGTTAAAGATGTAAGCACGTCTCTCTCAACATTTTTTCCAGCCAAGTGAGGAGCAGATATTTAAGTGAGATATGTGTGATGAAGAGAAACAACAGGCTCACCTATCCAGTAGCCATTGATTTATAAAAATTTGGGAGACAACATTCTGCAATAACATATTTTCACCTAATTTACAAATGTAACACAATCTTTTCTTCACCAGGGACATGAACAGTTTATATGCATCTATTCTCATTGCAAAGATTTTTTTTTTTTTACTTTTTTTTTCTACTAAGCAGGAAACAGAAAAATTTCTTGGTTTTCTGAACTGTAGGACAGAAAGAATTGTTCCCTTGTACACTGCACATTATGAAGCATATTAATCTTTAACAGTTCATAATTATGAAACACTACTTGTATTTTAGAATATAATGCATTCTGGAAGTACAAACTGTATCTCAATGCTTGAAGTCTACATGAAACCCTTCTTTTGGTCCAAGTGAGATCAGCAAACATTTGTAAGATTTCAGATGTTTTTGTTCCTGCTTTGGTATTCTTTGTCTAACTTCTTTATTCCGAATCAGTCTTTAAAATTCTCATCAGATGTACAGGAAAACAATTGTGTGAGCTAAACCTATACACATGAATGCTGAAGTTTCTGAAATGCTTGGCATTCTTTGAAACATGAAGCATCATTTACACAAGATTACTGAAACTTGAGAGAAAGAAAAGTTTAACTTGAAAGCAGACAAATGTACATGACAGATATAAAATTTCAGCCCTACTGCGCACCCCTTTCTGATTTTCATTGCATAGTTTCTATCAGAACTGCTGGGGAACAAAGGAGATGGTAGAATTGTACACTCTGTCACAGTGACACTTACAGAATCATAGAATACTTAGGGTTGGAAAGGACCTTAAGATCATCCAGTTCCAAACTCCCTGCCATGGGCAGGGACACCTCACACTAAACCATCTCACCCAAGGCTCTGTCCAACACGGCCTTGAACATTGCCAGAGATGGAACATTCACAATTTCCTTGGGCAACCCACTCCAGTGCCTCACCACTCTTACAGTACAGAATTTCTTCCTTATATCTAACCTAAACTTTCCCTGTTTAAGTTTGAACTCATTACCCTTTGTCCTGTCACTACAGTCTCTAATGAAGAAGAGTCCTTCCACAGCATCCCTATAGGCCCCCTTCAGATACTGGAAGGCTGCTATGAGGTCTCCACACAGCCTTCTCTTCTCCAGGCTGAACAGCCCCAACTTTCTCAGCCTGTCTTCATACGGGAGGTGCTCCAGTCCCCTGATCATCCTCATGGCCCTCTTCTGGACTTGTTCCAACAGTTCCATGTCCTTTTTATGTTGAGGACACCAGAACTGCACACAATACTCCAAGTGAGGTCTCAGGAGAGCAGAGTAGAGGGGCAGGATCAACTCCTTCGACCTGCTGGTCACGCTCCCTTGGATGCAGCCCAGGATATGGCTGGCTTTCTCGGCTGCGAGCGCACACTGAAGCCAGCTCATGTTCATTTTCTCATCAACCAAGACCCCCCAAGTCCTTCTCCACAGGGCTGCTCTGAATCTCTTCTCTGCCCAACCTGTAGCTGTGCCTGGGATTGCTCCAACCCAGGTGTAGGACCTTGCACTTGGCATGGTTAAACTTCATAAGGCTGGCATCAGCCCACCTCACAAGCATGTCAACGTCCCTCTGGATGGCATTCCTTCCCTCCAGGGTATCAACCGAACCACACAGCTTGGTGTCATTGGCAACCTTTCTGAGGGCGCACTCAATCCCACTGTCCATGTCATTGAGAAAGATGTTAAACAAGACCAGTCCCAACACTGATCCCTGAGGGACACCACTTGTTACTGTATTCCAACTGGACATTGAGCTGTTGACCACAACTCTTTACCTAGTGTCCCTCTGTTTTTCCTTTTCTACCACTAGTTTCCTTTTGCAAGTTTCAGGTGTGCACTCCCTTTTTCTACTTTCTCCCATCCTTACATTTTCCTGCCCCTTTTCCCTACTCTTTCACCTTCCTAGCTTTTTTTGGCAGAGTAGATGATAACTTTCCCACCACTTAAAGTGCTTCTACTCAGAACCTTTCCACATTCTCTTTACTCTTACGGACTTTTTGCACTGTAGAGAGATAAAAAGAATTTGAGTAAGGCTTTAAAGACTTTATTCTTATCTGATGCATGAAGAGCAACCAGAATGCATACAGGAATTCAGAAGAGAAAAAAGGAACCTCTGACACAGAGCTTGGTAAAACCAAAGGTTTAGTAAACCATTAAAAAGAAAACCTGCATCAAGTACTGGATAGCCAGAGCTACTACTGGCTATAGTTGCATATAATTCTTCTACGCATATTGAATAAACACAATAGACATTTACAGCATTAAAGCTGTCCAGATACCTCTGTAGAAGAATTACTCTGCATTTATACCAGCACTTTGGCTGTCCTGAATGCATACTTGTTAATGAGTGCTATGCGCAATTTCCCCTCCTTAAACATTAAGATAACCTACAGTCAGTAACTTGCATTTTATTTTACTATATTAGGTCCCTTCATATAGCTTTTAAAATAAAATATTTATTAAAACATATTCTCAATTAAAAATACAGCTGTAGGAAGCAGAATCCTTGTAGCAGCCAATAAAAGATGAACAGCAGTACATTTTCAAAAGTCAGCTCTATTTTACATTGCTTAAGGATCCAATCCAACAGTGAAGTCAGTAGGAGGTTTTTCACTTTTAATGGAAGACACTATCAGATCTTGTATTCTGTGTCCACAGCCAATAAGCAATAGAAATGGGCAGCTTTACAAAGTATCTTCCTTACAAAGTAAGAGGATATTTGTTTATATAATTTAAAAATTTTTATGATGAGTATCTACTATAAGCAGAAATCTTCCTGTCTCTCAAATAACTATATGATGGACCATTAAGAGTGCAATTAAATCATCTCTATCGATAATGGACTTAAAATGCCATACAGGAACTCAGCAGCTGAATTAATATTACTGCTAGGCTTATTATAAAACAGATATATTTACATTAACATGTTTGACTAATTGCCCTAACGTATGGGAAAACGCAGCAGGCATTAGACATATCAACTTTAAAATAAATCCTAAAATTCATCATATAGATAAAGCGATTCTGCTGTGATCAAGTAATACCTAGGGGGAGTTCAAAATCTTGCATGAATTGTAAAGTATTTCCTTTATTTTCTTAAGATTAGTCACGAGTATGAGGTGCAAACTGAATATCCTTTTCTTTACAGCCTATAGTGACAACATGTAAAAAAAATAAAAATCACAGTATTTTTGGAATTCCCCACCAGCCTCTCATGAGTTTGGGACAAGATGGATAAATAATTTCATTAGGCTTCATACTTTTGCTCCAGCATGCTCCTGTGAATAGCTGAGAAGTTCATGACACTGGTGAAGAGGAATGTATACAAGGTAAATAGCACTGTACTTCAGAAATATGAAGACTTCAAACGAGGCCAGAGAAACCAAAGGCTCTGCAGAGGAATAGTAACTTTATAGCATGATGTGGTGACCATTTCAATACCTGTATCTGTCTGCTGGCCCTTTGGCTTTTCAGATTCCTATTCCCTTCTTCCTATCTGTTTTTCTCAATACTCATTGTTCAGAGATACTCCTGAAATGACTGAACTTCTCAATGTTGTCCAAGCCACCAGAACCACTTCACCTCTAGGTGTAGCCAGTGTTCCTATCTGAATACCGGTGGAGCATTACCACTCATAGTTCTTTGTGATTCAAAGGTTAAAATCACAAGCAAAACCTACAAATCATGACAGCAACCAGTGATCAAGCAAATGAAGGTGAAAATGCCACTACTCCTAAACTCCGAGTCATAAGCATGACTCTGCCTCCTGATCAGCTTTTATTTATGTATCTGGGTTGCATTACTTTCTATTGTTAAAAAAAAAATGCAGTTTATCTGCTTAAAACCAATTTAGAATAAAACAAATATGGCATATACTATTCACACATAGATATGTACATATAAACATATAGTACACAAACACACACAGGAGTGTTTCCTATAAATGTTTACAACTTTGGAGTACATTTTTAGCCTACTGCTGTGAAGTTTCCCAAATTCACATAATGTTATATAGAATTTAAATACATAAAACTTCCTTTCATTCTTAGGATGTCAAGCAAACACACAAACTGGGAAAATACTGCTAAATTTCTAAACAGAACTGTGCATGATTAGCAGATTGTCTCTGTTTTAATTGCTCTTTTGCAAATGGCAGTGTTCAGCAAGATCACACAGCTACCAACTCCAACTGAAAATGCCATTATTCCTAATTCTCATTTGTTTTTGTCTATGGACTGATATGACAGAAATTCTAGCCAGAGTGAGGGAGTATTTTTTTTTTAGATCAACCCTTTTTAATTAAGACTCATTTTGAGGATTTTGAATAAACATGCACAAACAGTTAGAAGGTCATAAATGCTATAAGAAAATAAACAAATTGAACTGACATAAAAGTCTGCAATGCTGAAACAAATTATATGGCTTAAAATGAATTCCCACAGAGATGTCAGCTGGGAAATGATTCACACTGGTGTTCTGTGGGCAGCCTGTAGTAATATCTCCATGGGTCCAACATTTTCCGAGATAAAAACATAAACCCACTCAAATATTATTGCTATTTATATGCATCCTTTAAATGATTAAAATCTACAACGAAATGTTAAGTCTGGTCTTAGGCTGCAAAATAAATCATCCATTAGATGGTAACATGCATATCTGCCTCTGAATGCAAGTGACACTGGGGTTGTTTGACATGCAAACTTATCATATTCTAGTTTCTATTTTGAGAGCTGCTTTAAAATTAAAGCTAACAACAGTGATCATCATGACTATAAGAGCATACTGCCATTTATGAAAATCTGCAGAACTACCACAAAGGTGTGGTGTCATATCTGAATTCAATCAACTGCGATCAGTTGATAACAAAATAACAAAAAACCACCACCACCACCAAAAAACCCTACAGGTGCATACTTATTTAATTGAAACTATTGGTTCTTGGCTTACAGAAATGCATTTGAAACCCATCTCTATGGCTTGTGACTGAGCTGAGAGGCTGTAGACTAGTCCTCATGATCACTGAAGACACTGGAGACTTTGTACTGAAATTAAGTATATATACACCACTGCCACAGCCTATAGCTGTGAAAAACTTCTGACTTCAATTCTATCAAGCTGAGGCTATGATGAAGTATTCTGACTCTCTGTACAAGAAAAGATAGCATGGCAAGTAAATGAAATAACTTGAAAGCTAGTGTAGCACATATTTTGTAAATTAAGAATCACTAAAGCTCTCTTCTTCAACATTTTAAGAATGAAAAATATTACGATTCATCCTCAGTCCAACAGGTTAAAAGAAATAAAATATTTGCGACACTAAATGGGGCTACTTTTATCTTAATACAAGAAAAGCTGCACACTTGTGTTAAAGTACATAATAAATTGTGTTTCCTATTAGGAAGTAGCTTTATTGAAAATGGCAGCTATTTTTTTAGAAGTTATTTCCAGGCACCTGTAATCTAATGAGGCTTGTCCCTTTCAAAGAACAGTTGTACGTGCATGCCCGAATGCACACAACCTCTTCAGCCCAGAGCTGATAAAAGCATCTGCAAGCCATAGCTCAAGCACATCTAAATTATATAACTGGTTGGTTTATTTGTTTTAATAAGATGAGGCAAATGTGAATCACAGTGTACTTCCAACCTTTCATTCAACCTGATGTTTTAATCATTTGGAGGAAGAGACAGAAAAACAAAAGAGATGGCAAACAAATGGTAATGATTCATGTGATATTTGGTAAGACAGCAACGGGAAGTCAAAATAAAAGCAAAAGTATTGTGACAGATGGAAGGGATCTTAGTCAAATAGCAACCCTTCTTCAAAACACTTAAAGGAAGCAGCTAATTAAGGATAAAATATATTTTTGTATACTCTTTAGCTATTTCATTAAAAATCGAGACAAAAAATGTTTTACTTTCCAGTGAAGGAGAAAGATTAAAAAAAAGGGAGTCTAACTTCTTAATCATTGGAAAATCATTTAATATGAAGCTAAATCTTTTCAGAGTTTGCAGTGTGAGACCGAAAACATATAGCCCAGCTTTTGAAAAAGGAAGTCATGAAATCAACAGGCTACAACTTTACGTAATTTTCCTGATAAAATGCAAACCAGTATGATGTGAGGGGAAAGCAACTCCTTTGAGCTTTCAAGGTTAATCAGAACACTGAAGCTTTACAAACTGACACTGAAAAGGAGGGACAGAAGTATCTCTAGTGCCCTGACATTGCTACTGATTTTAAAAGTATATCATCTGCATGGAGAACTCATAGCAGCCTTCCAGTATCTGAAGGAGGCCTATAAGGATGTTGGGGAGGGACTCTTCATTAGGGACTGTAGTGACAGGACAAGGGGTAATGGGCTCAAACTTAAGGAAAAATTTTGGGAAGTTTAGGTTAGATGTAAGGAAGAAGTTCTTTACTGTGAGGGTGGGAAGGCACTGGAATGGGTTGCCCAAGGAAGTTGTGAATATTCCATCTCTGGCAATGTTCAAGGCTGGGTTGGACAGAGCCTTGGGTGAGATGGTTTAGTGTGAGGTGCCCCTGCCCATGGCAGGGAGGTTGGAACTAGATGACCTTATGGTCCTTTCCAACCCTAACGATTCTATGATTCTATGTGTTGGGTACACAGATGGATCCACTGCCCTCTTCCCAAGTACAATTAGAGTGCAGTACAGGAGAATGTGGGAAAGCAGATTTGAAAAAGTGCTTAGCTAGTTTTTATGCAAAGATGGGTGATTTCACACTGCATGTTCAATAAATTCATGCAAATATGAAGTATGTAAACATATTTGGCCAAACACTATCCTAGTTTGCCCTTTGTATAACGCCAATAAATTAGTTTCAAATCTGCATATTGTTATTAATCATACACCTTTCATTTCTCTACTTAACATTCATGAACAAATATATTTGTGTTAATGCTCACTTCAAATATTCAGGAGACTGAAATGTTCATGTCTTTCTTTTTAATAATATAATTATACTTATGAGATTTTAATTCTACCTCTGATTTTTCACACATGAAACTTAAACACAGTTATGTAAAAATGAGTGTCTAAACACATTTATCTGCAGATACTTTAACTATTGAACTGTCAGGATATTTCAGTAATTTTATCATGTGTTTTAATCATGAATATATGTTTTCACTATAACATTGAATAGCTCGAGACCAAGCTAAAGGTCAGTGACCTGGTCGTTAGTAAACTAAGAAAGCAACAGACTACCTGAATATGTCACCTTCTATTATTTGAAGATCATATATTACACAGAGAGCTTGCCATTTTGAGCACTGAAAAGACTGACCTTGAGAGGTGAGGAATTCTTTGAAAGAAAAAGATTTGGGAAAAAAAAAAAATTCTTACTGTCTTTTACAGTTGCCTTATGAACTTAGCAACCCTTTTCCTATTTATATAAACAGAACAAAAGCATAATCCAGAAAAGACAACAGAACTGATTACTTACAAGAACTGAACCTAAGCCACTGTATTGTGTCACTTCTGCTGGTAAAAAAAAAAAAAAAAAATTACACTAAAAAAAAAAGAAAAACAAAAAAAACCCCACAACAAAAAACCCAAAAGACAAACCAAGAGATAAAAACCTAAACAAAACAGCTTCAATTAAAGAATCATGTGCAAAAGTTATTAAAGGACAAAGTCACAGCTAAATACAATCAGATTGCGAGCTTCCACACCTCATTGTGTTCTGCTCTTGTTTGTAACACAGTGTGGAAAATTTTTGTGCTGAACAATCTATCCTGCATGAAACAGTTCCAAATTCTGCAAAAAGATCTGCTCTATCTGCTGTCATATTTTCAGAAACATAAACAACGCTATTTTTACTATCTTTTTAACAAGCCAATCAACAAGCAACCTTGGATCTGATAGCATAAAATGAGCATGAGGTGAGTACTGGAATGTGGTTTCTGCCTCATACCTTCTTTTTTTCCTTGTGAAGTCTTCATGGAAACAGAATTTGTTATTCAGTTTGACAGTCTGATTGTTCTTTCCACTGTTCTCAATTTTTGCTGCCCTTTTTAGAGCTTTTCTCAAATAATCAGTTTTCTACACATATCACCAAGGTAATTTTATATACAAAACACCAAATCTTCACACAGGCTTAAAAAAATAATTATTTTTCTCTCTGGAGAGCAAAAAATGGTCTTGCAATCTGAATTAAATCAGTGTTTGTTGGAACTTTCCACAGTTTCAGAGTTGAGATCAAATTACAGAAAATACCTATTCAAAAGCACATGCAAGTTAGCAGTTCTTAAAACTTCCTCCATACATGGACAGAAAAAGCACAGACAAATCCTTTCTATCACTGAACTAGAAGCTAATTTTATTAGCATGATACATGTGTTTACCTTTACAGATCACATAATCAAGTGTGAATTAATAAAGATATATTATGAAAGTCTGGGGAAAGTAACATGGGTCATGATTTTTCAACTAGGAATAGTTGTAGCCATGGTTAGTATTAGCAATCTGTTGTTTCCATCACTGGACAGTGTGATGTTCATTTCCTTCAGCATGTACAAATCATTTGTGAAGACAAGCTCCTCTAAAGTATTATCTTTTCTAGAGCTTTAGCCCAGACTACTTTTCAAAACACAAACTCCTTTGCAGAGCACCTCTTTGGATTCACAGAATCACAAACCTACCTCACTCTTCTCTACAAGCTACTTCTTTTTTACACAAATAATTTTTATTTGATGTAATACCCTGAAAACTAAAAGGCAGACCAGTGTTTTGCTGTTTTCAGATTAGACTTAAATCCCACAATTAATACAAGAGTATGACCTGGCTTTTCCTTTATCCTGATTACTGTTATGTCTTTTCAAATTCTGAAAAGCTTACTGGAAAATAGAGGCCATTTAAAGAAAGCATTTAGCTTTACTACCTACATTAACCTGTAAACATCAATTCTGGAATGTGTGGAATCCTATTCTAATATCAATATCACACTTTTCTTTAATACCCAACTACCCCAGAGCTCATTTGTGTGCTAAAACAGAGTAACAGTCCAATGCAAAACATGAAGAAACAGTCAAATTCAAGAACAGGAAGGAATGAGGCTGTAAAATAGATGGACTGCACAGTAGCAAGCTTATGGAAAATCTATTAAGGATGCATGGGGTGTCAAAACACATGCAATATAAGCTTGCTGCTTTTAGCTATTTTGCATAAAAGCAAGCTTAGGGAAGACAATGGCACCAAGCAGTCAGCCCTAGAACAAGAGTCAAGGTGACAGAAACCAAACCAGAAGTCATGCCCTAAGAAACAAGAAATGAACTAAGTTACACATAATCCTTACTACCATACAGAAATACGAATAGATCCTAAATGAAGTTCCTGGAGCTTAGCATGAGGGGCACAACTGCAAAACTGAAGAAAATGAGCTCATGTTAAATTACAGAAAGACTTCAAGCCCAAAGACGTATGTGTGGTTTAAACTAATAGTTAGCTATGAAGCAGTACTTAGGCAATGCTTTTGTTCCTATAAGAAATAAGGAATTAACAGTACTAGCATTTAAAATTACAAGAGAACTCTTTCAGTGACAAGTGCTGATGCTGGCCCAGGTAGGTTGTTTTGCAATTCGGAATTCAAACTAGCTTCCCTAACTGACTGTAAACTTCCATCTTGAGCGTATCTTCATAGATGCATCTAAGTACTGCAGTGACAAACAAACCTTTCCCACTGCCTCTCAGTGGTAACATAATTTCAGATAGGTACTTTAGAATTATTATTCTATCCTCCCAGGAAAAACTCAATTAGCTTTAGGGCCAGGTGGTTTGAATTTGGCACAACTCTGTGTCTTTGCCAATAGAGATTCCTCAGAAAAAAAGCATGTCATGACAGACTGTGTCCTCGATACACCCCACTACAGAAATCCCAGACCATATGGAAGCAGCATGCCTTCCCAAGGAAAACTTAGCACCACGGTCCACCACCAAAAAGTAAGCAAGAGAAAAGAGAATGGCTAAATTAAACTACACAGCAGTCTTAAACTGTGACTCTGGGACCAAGCTCCTGCCTTGGAGTCAGAAACAATGACCTGTGCAAAATATCTGATGTGCAAAATTTTCTCACTGGGAAGTGTGATTTTGTCAAGACAGAGGAAATGAAAAATGTTACTTCATGGTTGCTGTCTCTCTTTTATTTATTTATTTATTTATTTATTTATTTATTTTCTCTTGCTGTCCACTTACACCATGTATTTTCATCAGAAACATATTAATGGCAGTTGTACAGGTCACTTGCAGGACCTCCCC
This sequence comes from Pezoporus occidentalis, assembly GCF_034315485.1. Classification (NCBI taxonomy): domain Eukaryota; kingdom Metazoa; phylum Chordata; class Aves; order Psittaciformes; family Psittacidae; genus Pezoporus; species Pezoporus occidentalis. The sequence goes on from NW_026915835.1 coordinate 10,306,430, forward strand.
TGGCAATGTTTAGGATGTGGTTTATCCATGCTCACAGTGAATTTAAACCAGGAAATTTTAGAACAGGATACTACTATAATGCATGGAACTGAGTACAAAACATGAAAATAAAATCAATTGGTATACTTCTCATAGAAAAGCAATGATTATCCCTTGTATATACATTAAATAGTAAAAAAGAGGCACAAACCAGTTCTATTGCAGGAACTCAATTTTGGTGTAGCCTTCCAAGGTGACAGGGGTATTAAAATGGTCTTTAGGATAGTATTTGCGATATGGTATTCTGCAAATGTGGATTTTAAAGCCCATGTAGTCCTATCCCTAATGCTATGCTATTACAGTAGAAAGAGAAGCAAGAACTGAGTATATACGGCATCTATTTACTGAATATCTGCTCTGGTAAAACCGACTTGGCTATGAAGTTAATTTTTGCTGGAAAAATCTGAGAGTCACAGGTTTTGCAAGAATATGAAAAAAAATACAGGGAAACCTTCATTTTAATTCCTAAAATTAAGACTTTTTTTGTGCACTGAATGTTTAAGATCAGACTCTGAAACTATTGCCCATTTGGACCAGGAACAAAACTGATTTCTGTACATTATAATAGTGTTTTAGCATTTTGATATTTTAGCATTGGGAATCAGATTGCTTAGGATGGCAGAGTTACTGCAGTGATAGTAACTGTGATTGTCATAACAAATTTGATGATTAAGGTGGAACTGATGCCCCAGTCAGCTATAGATAGCACTTTTATGATGCTTCCAGTATTTCCAGTGAAGCCAAGGAGTTTGATGCAACAATATTTTTATGTTCAATTCATCAATGTACAAAGACACTGTTCTCTTTTCAATGGCTAAGAGGGTGTATTGTTGAGTCAGACTGTAAAGCTAAAAATGAGATCAAATTATTGCTGCTTTTTATTTTATGTTTGTATTCAATATAGCTTGATTACTTGAAAGGACTTGTAGCCAGCATATTACAGCATGAAACAATATCATGAAAAATACATGCTTTTTAATGCAAGGGATGCACCGACAGTTTGTCACAGGCAAAATCTGCAGAATCAACAGAGACTAGATAAACAAGTCAAAACTTGAATCGTATAATATAGCATTGTACATTTTTAACAATCTGTATTCTATATGCACATAAACCAGTACTGCAAATTTTTTGGTCCTGACTTCCTAACACTTTGTTTCCGAGGCCAGCTGTAGCACTTTGTGATCTATGCTTTCTAACATCCATGACAAAACACACTATTATGCTATTTGTTGCTTTTCCTATGCTGCAATACAGCTTAGAGGCTGCACCACTTTTAAAAAATAGAGCTGAGAAAAAAAATACATAAAAAATATTCCTTTTATCATTACTGATACACATGTGTTTATCAACTACGAAAAACAAAATGACATCACGTTATCATTGTATATACTGCTGTCTCCCAGGATGTCCTTCAGGGGTTATGGAACCTTACAATGACCAACATACTTCCTGTGACTGCTTGAAAAGCTGAAGATTTCTTTTTAAAGCTACCAGTCTGTTCTATAGAATATATTTTCCTCTTTACAAGCCAGCTGGCAGTTCACTGGAAGAATACTTATTATAGATACATGATGACAGCAAATTTTAGCTATAGATGGAACACCATGCTGGCTAAGTATTCCTTCCAAATGTGTTAATTTTAGTTCTACTTCCTTTATACTTACTTTTCTTAGTTGATTTATTTCTTTTCTTTTTTTTTTTTTCTTCAAATGAACTTGAGATACTGACATAGAGAGGTCAAGGTCTAAATCAAATCCTTGGGAAAACTGAATGCTTCAATTATATAAAGCCCAAATTGTTTTATGCTATTTTTCTTAATGATGTCAATATAAAAATACCCATTGCTACAAAATGCTATTTTTATAATTAAAATAGACTTGGCATAGTAATTGGCACTTACATGAATATTACAGATATATTAAGAATTTATCTTAAAATACTATAAACATTTCTGACTTCTGAAGGACACAAAAATGTTTTGCTTCTTTTTTTTTTCTGTTTCTTTGTTTTTGTTTTTGGTTGTTTTTTGTTTTTCTTTTTTTGTTTGTTTTTATTTTGTTGTTCTGGTTTTTTTTTTTGGTGGGGCTGGTTTTTGGTGTTTTGGTGTTTTGTTTTTTTCTTATCACACAGGCAAAGAGACAACAAAACCTAAAAGCTTTGGCTGCTTTAAAATTAAACCATACGACTCTCAGGTACTTTAAATTAATATAGCTTTACTGATGGCAAGGGTATCTTTTTTTTCTTTTTATTTTTTAAGTGATATAAAAGTAATGCAGCAACTGAGCTGGGGTGTGGAAGTGGTGGTTACCTTCCTAGCTTTTAAGACTGCTCACCGCCTGATACAAACTCACCATACAGTTTTATTTACATTTTAAAATTAACTGCTTGTTTGCCTCTTGAATATATTGACTGTTGAACTGCCAGTCTTTTTAACAGAACTTCTTACTCTACAGCTCCTTTAGGGTTATAAAAGAGAAACTGTCACCTATTGCACCAAAATGCTGCCTGTCAGTAATATACCACTTTTGATCTAACACAGAGTAATTCAGTTAAGTCATTCTGTTAAACTTTTCTCTCCTGAAAATCCAAGCAAGCTGCCTTTATACAAAATTATGACTATCAACTATTTCCTTACTGAATCCCATAAAATATTTTAAAATCTATTTTCCTGTACTAAGTTTGAATTAATTAGTTAGTAAGTTGTGAATTGCTGTATCTTGCATCACCTCTCTTTGTTGTTTTTTAGTGCCTGGGATTCTGATCAGTCACCAAAGAAAATATAAAAGCAGAAGTTAACAACATAACTGAACTTCTGTTGTGCCTTTCATCCAGGATCCAGAATACTTTACAAAGATTAATTAAGTTTCACAATACCCCTGTGAGATACGAAAGCATCAGTGCTGCCATCAAGAAATCAGTAGATAAAGACTATGCTGCATAAAGACTCAATTCTGGCTTAAGGCATTGGTTAAAAATGCACTGAAACATAAAAAATGTGCTATTCTTTCACCATATAATTCAAAAACAAAATATCAAAACTAAAGCATGTAAGGCACCCAAACAAATACTACTATTTTAATTGTGAAATTGATATTATCCACTCGATTTTTTGTTTGCTGCAAAATGTGAAATGAGCAAAGACAGTGAGTCCTTATCATATACTTGTGACTGTGTCACACGCTACATTTATCCTTTGCAGTTACACCATCCTGGAGTATAACCCCTTCTGTAAAATGGATTTAGTTATTTATTGAAAAAAAAAAATCCATACCAAACCGAACCAACCAATCAAATCCCCACCCTTCCCCAAAGCTCCCACAAGAAATGATTTTCTCACTTCCAGAAACTGAATTCATCTTTTCTGGAATGTGACTGAGTTTACTAAATTTGTTTGTAGAGTTCAACACCAGGGTACTCCAGTTACACCTATGTCCATAGACAAAGGAGAAATACAGACACCTACTTTATGAAGTGGTGAATCGTACTCTAGACACTTCACCCCCTCCGCAGAGGGTCAAGGGTTACAAGCACAGATATAAGTGTCTACATTGTAGACTTCTAAGTTTCATCACATTAATTCCAAGCCATGTCTTACTTGCAAGCAAAACTACATTTAAATGGAGAAATACTTATTAGTTGTCCATTACAAATTAGTAATGATATGGTAATATAGTTAACACGCTATAATACAACTATATTAGGAACATAACACCACTTTCCATTTTAGAGTTCTGTGATACTTCATCTACATCTTTTTTCACCTCTCAATGTCCACTTTTGTTCTTATTTCAGAGTTTTCTGAATTCTTTAGATTCTTGTTTTATTCCCTGTGCCTCCCATGGTAGCATCTAATTGCAATAAAAGGTGCAAAGCTTCAAGATTAATGCAAAATTTAAGTTACCCTTTCTACATTTGAGGGTCATGTTTTATGCAAATTTCAAAACTGTAAAGTATGGAAACATTACAGAACTACACCAAGCAAAAAGGGAATTGTCAGGCATGGATATTTTTCCAGAAATGATGCACAAATACTCATTTCCAACATCAGTAGTTATGAGACTGAAATGCAGTTGCTTGCAGAGCGTTTACTATCACAAGTGATGTTGGAATTCTGAGGCAAGCAAAAAGGAAAATACACAACAGATGAGATTCACCACATTAGCTTCAGCCACCTGCACTGTAGATAGCTGTGTTTGAGCTGGTTTTGTAATCAATGAAGAAACTTGGAAGTTATAATTCATTTTCTTCAAAGGAAGAGATGTGTCTATTACTCTTCATTGACTTTAATAGGAGTCCAGCCTAAATAGCTCAGATAAAGACATCTACTCCATGAAATTGTGAAGTGAAACATATCCCTCCCACTGATATTGTTTGGGTATTTTATAGATAATTACATTGCCTCAGCAGCTATTCCACACCTTCATAATACATAACGATATCCATTCGACCATTATGGTACCCACAATTTCCCCTATATCTTATCAGTTGAAAAAATGTTAGGATAATGTAGTAAAGAATATATGACTCTTTATACAGTCTCTATAGCTTACACATCCTGTTTCCTAAATTATTTTATACAATGAGTGCTGTATCTTAACGCACTCTTAAGCAGCTCCTACTTTTCTATCTCCACAGGGCTGGCTTTCTAAGGTGTTGCAAGTATAAAGCATATTCAAACACATTAATGTGTTTATAAACTCCTTGTGCAAGGATTTAAGCATAGGCATTTCATAATAAAATGAGTGCAGATCCTATCATGCTGTTTCATTGCACAAATATAATTCTTTGCATTCAAAATCCCCAATCATTTCCCTATTTCAAGTTATTATTCCAATAATATTGTACTTATCCTTGAAAAACATGGAACTCCATTCCACAAATCTTACTATGAACAGCGTTAACATTCTGTATAGAAGCTATTTTATTTTTACCACACTTCGCTATTATTTCTCCACAGACACTATTTCCAACAGTATTAAGTAGCTGATGCATTACCTTGGCATTCTAGGTAGTCCCCTTTTAAAGTAGCAGCCTTCACCTTTATCCCCAAAAAACTGGTCATCATCCTCTTACTATTCTTTTTACAGAAATTGCCTCTATGAAGTACTTCATTTCCTTTCATCTCCTTACACTTCTACATTCAAATTTTGCACAAAACCTTAATACCATTTTTTTAAATTCTCTTTCTGGATGTCTAACTGTTTTGGATACTCTCTCAAAGTTGCTGATCACTGCAACCTGTCGTTTAACTTTAGGTCCTCTGCCACTACTGTCCTTTATAACTGTTACTGTCATCAGTCTTACTCCAGGTTCAATCACCAAATGTCAGGCAGTAACTCACAAATTGTTTTTTCCACAACTGTTAGTCTAAAAGATTATAAACTAACCCCTTGTCATGTACAAAATCATGCAGTATTTTAAATTTTAACCTATGATGGTAGTCTCTTTTACTGTACACTATATCTGCTCCAGAAAAGCTGTTATGTATCACAGGTTGACGACAATAAAAGATACCAAAATGTTTAACTTGTCAAATCTATTTGTAAATTAAAATAAAAAAAATTAAAAAATCATCAATTATCATGAAATTCAAGTACTTTACAACCCCTTGGAAACTTCTAGGGGAGGAAATAAGGTTTCTCAAATTTAAAATGTTGCTGTAGTCAAAATGACACAGAATGTGCAATAATGTGTTTGTTTTTCAGATACCTTAGGTCTGAAGAGATTTTTTTGCATACTACAATTATAAAAACATTTAAAACATACAAACTTGTGCAATTTTTATTTTAATGAAGATGAGAAGTTCATTAATGAAGATAAATATTTCATTAGATGTTAAATAAAACAAAGAGATTTTCTGGCTTCTCTCAGCACAAAATTCCTTTGAAAGATTAATTAAAACATGCAAATTATGCAAATTAGACCCATGCAAATATTTTATGAAGACAATTAAGGGAACCATTAATTACTGCTTTTTTTTGCTTCAGTGAGATTCATTCATTTAATTTTAATTTCACTTTAACTGTTTTGATGTATAATCTTGCAGCTAAGAACTTTATCTTTCCTAGTGGGTCACTTAAACTTATAAATTTCATCAAGTGAGCAGCGACAGAAATCTGTAAAGATATTCTCTGGGCTGTGTTTAGTATCAAGAGAAATTTTTGACACAATGCACTCCCAGAAACTGCAAAACTGGAAGGGAATGTGAGCTCATTCTTGGACGAGGTTCAACTGCTGGAAAAGCAATTAATTTGCTTTGGCTGTGCTAATATAGGGGAATTAGAAAGTGTGACACAAGACAAATAGAAATAATTAGTTCTCCAAAATGATGTTCTCATTAATATGGTTTGAACAGTAGAAATAAAAAACATTATTGTGGCATGTCTGCATTCTGTCCCTAGCCACAGGAGGTAGAAAAATGCAAGATACAGCATTTTTTTACCTTTGTAGTTTGTGTGGTGATGGCATTCATTTTTATTTTTTATTGTAGGTTTTAAGGAAAGGAAATTGTGGACCTTATGTTGTTATTTAAAAACTACTGCACTTGCATAAAGCATAAGGGACCCCTAGGTTTCTAAACTGTTTGCTTGCTGTGAAAATATGAAGCTATAAATATAACTGACTAGGCTTTTCACAACAATACACTCAAGTTCCTAAACTGAACTTTGATTTTAATAATGTTCATTTAAATCCTATTTTATTATATGCAATACTCAAGGTGTAATATGTTTACTCTGTAGTTTAAGCTACTATAGTAAAGGATTACTTTATGGTATCCCTTCCGAGTCTGAAAACATAAAAGAAGCTTTCTTTTTCCACAATGTGAATATACATCCTTAAATTTGACAAAGTATAGAGGTACATTTTAGTTGCTCTCATTCTTGACACTTGTACCAGTATAAACCAGGTTTCCTACAAGCAGAGAAAATCACTAGCTGATATTCACAAAAACAGGCTGTTACAAGACTGTTAAGAATATTTGCTCACCTATAGTCTAAATTTCTTTGCAGAATTAAAGGTAATGTAACATTATAAGCCCCCTCAAAGTATTAAACTTCCCTTCCCTCCCCCTTAGGCGGTATGACTTCAACAGTTTACTAAGTTTCAACTGAAGGTACCTCCCTTTGAAAGTTTTGCTGTGTACATACTTTTTATCTGCAATACGATATTTAGAGTGTAATGGTTCAGTTTATTTATTCTTTTAGTTAGGTGTCAAATTTACAGCATCTGACAGAAACTGAGATTTTCTCTAAATGCAACAAGGGAAGCAAAAATGTGGCCATGCCTAACTTTATGTTTTTTGATAGATGATTACTACCATTGAGAAAATTCTCAATTTTCTTAATTTTACCACCACAATTACCACACACGTTTAGCAAAAATATACAAGAAAATTTCTAGAACTCACATTGTAATAATTCTGTATGTACAGAATCCTGTCTTTAGGGATACTGTTGATAAAAGAAAATGTGTTAAAGAAATGTGTTGTTAAAGAAATAACTTTAACTTCAGAAGTTGCAAGTTAAAACCTATGAAACTTTCCTATTCTTTGAACAGCCTTTTTTTTTCTTTAACGACATGGATATAATACTTGCATGTTCCTAATTTGGTAAGAATGCATCAGTTAAGCACATGGATGAATGACCACAACACTTGCAAAATGCTGGGAAGTACCTTCGTCCTTCATCATCAATTCTGTTGCTAGTCAACTTTTTTTTGCAAACTTTTATTGTATCTCTTCTTAATGATTTCTTTCTAGCCAAATCTTAGAACCAGCACCTCAGCCCCTACCTCCTAGACTTTTCTAGGCTAGCCTTTGATAAAAGGGTTTTGGTATTCAAATATTGTTTTGCTTTTGTTAGGATCTTCTGATTTTCCATCCACATGGCTGATTTCTTTCCCAGTTTGACTTTTGGCTTCTTCCTCAACTTTCTGTTTCAGTTTCTCAGGGCTGTGATCTTCCTCCCATTGTGTCCCTCTCCCAGCCTTCTACCTGAGTTATCTAATCCACAATAAGAAATTCCACCATCATATCCTCACTGACAATTGACAAAGCCCTTTGTACCTCATGACTATTCCCTTCTGTCTGACCTAAAACCTCAGCCTGTTTTTCTGATTCTCTGTGTGATCTCAGGCTGGGGAACAGAGCTCTTAATCATTCACCCCTTCTGATTCCTCCTCCTCTTCCTTACCACAACTACTCCTCTTAGTCACTGTGAACTACTCTTTCATCTTGCCTGTCAGTGAAGTTCAAAATGAAGGTATCCTGTTTGTTACTTTTGACTCTTCAATACAACACTGTCTAAATCTCTTCTCAGAAAAAAAAAACCTTTCCCTCATTTTCCTATCACTCCATCTGGATGCAAATTCACATACCGTTTCTTCTCATGTGTTTCCTTCTAAAGCCTACTTCTGTGTAAGCTGTATAAACAAATTCATATGGCAAAAATATTTTTCTAGACTAGTTCTTTGAATTGTCACTCCGTCACTGGCTGTTCCCTTTTAACAAATGGAAACAGAGAACTTGAAAGGTTTCGCCTTATTCATCACCTTCTGCGTTACTCCTTATCAAAATGCTTCAAATTGGCATGATGCTTCCAAATAACTACCTTCACAGTTTTTTCCCCTGTTGCTCTCCACAGTTAAGAAAACCCTCTTTTAATGTTCACAAGACTAACTCAGTCCTTCAGGCTCAAAATCTGGATTTGCAGGTGAGTCTGACAGCAAGACCTGAGATCAAAAAAGGTACCTGAATCAGGAATCTACCTGATCAGAAATGTGGGTTCATGAACACATATAACTTCTTACATAAACAGAAGAAGTCATTTACCAGCAGAGACACTAACATCTCACAGTCCTCATCTCATCTCATCTCAAAAGACATTTGTGTAAAGCTTCAAGGGAAATGACATTACTTGCTATACTCCTTTACTAATTTTTGTTTACCTTGGTCATGAATGGGGACAGTAATTTCAAGAATATGGTAGGGGATATATGTAGGGATGATCATGTCAAAGTATTTAAATAATACTATTGCACCATTGCTGCGGTGTAATGGGTTTATGTCATAGGAGAAAAGTATTGAATACTCTTCCACATAAACATCTGGCAATTCTTTGGCTTCTTGCTGTTGCCGTAGGATATTTGGGGATAGTTTTGCCTTTGATGACTCAGATTTCATTAAATGTTGCATCTTTTTTGTGTTTTTTACCAAAATATCAAAAGGAAATTATGCAGTAAAGAATGAATGCTTAGTCTTCAGCTCCTGGAGTACAGGAAGCTGATACTGGTTTGTCTTCAGTGAGCAAGAAAGTACAGCAGGTATTGAGTCTGCCTGTATACAAGGAAGCTGAAGAATGAAATTCAATGGAGCTTTGGGTTAGGAAGCTAGCAGAACATACATAAATTAAACAATCCATTCCCTATTCCTTTATTGTAGCTTCAAACCTTTTCAATGTCATTATGCAAGTAATTTTAACGAAACTGGTTATATTTATGTAGGAGTCACAGAATCTAGAGTTTATGTCCAGTCTTTTTGCCAAAAAGGTCAACCTGGTATGAGAAGGGTGATCATACTGAATCAAGAAATAATCAAATAATATATATAATAATATATTATAATATATAATATTGACAGATGAAGTTACTTTATAAAGGGGTGATACACAAACATCAGGCACTTTTAAAGTCTATAATAGTTTAGAAACCAAATGCCAAGGAACAATCTTCTTTATGACACAGCTGACATGATACCACTTTCCAACACCTGTCTAAGAAGTAGTAAATGTGGCTGAAATAAAAAAAAGAGAGAAAAAAAGGAACAGCTCTCTACACAGTTTACAGGCAAACACTGGTAAACAGCTTACAGTCAGCAGATCTAATTCCTCAATCAACCTAAAGACACAGGACTACAGTTCAGTTGTGAAGGAACTAGAAATCCACTTTTTTTATATTTTTTCATGATAGGCTACAGAAATACCATTTCACTGAAATGATTTTTTAATAACTTTTTTATCCTGGCTTAAAAAAAATAAAGTCTTTTAGTTCTTTCTGTGGAAGGAAAAAAAAATGATTTGTTTTTCAGCTGATGACACTATGCTAAAACACACTGAATGTGTGTTCTACCAGCCTGTTCAGGTTTCAGTTACCTTCTGAGGGAGAAGACGAACGGAAAAGAATACTCATGGGAAACAAATAGGTAGTTTAGCAGCTTGCAGTGCCCATCTCTCCCAGGCAGCAAGACAACTGGGGTGACCTCAGAAGTCTGTTAGGTAAGAATTCATAGATCCTATCCTTCCCTGTTTGAATAACATGAACATGGAGGAAAGAGGGAGGAAGAGATGAACAAAAATGTAACAGAGCAAAACAATTCTATATAAAGTCTTAATAGCCTTTTTGGTGCACAATGTGCTTTATTTAATATTCTTACTGTCCTGATTTTTCCCATTTGACTCTGTTCATGCTTAGTCATTAATTTTACACATAGTTGTTTTAAAAGTGCTGTAAAGTACTATGTTGGAAGAAAGCCTTTGATTGATTAATCATTTATCTCAGTAGAAAAGTAATGAACATATTTGATTTCCAGCAGCTTCGTATATATGCAGCTATGGGATGTAAATAGCAATAGCAATTTCAAAGAGAATGTGAAAAAGTTTATGTAAGCTTATAAGTGTTGAATAAGAGGACTCTATTAGAATACTTTGCAACATATATGTAATTGTTCACTAACTCTGTGCCCTTCCTTTGCTTTTTGGGTGATATTTTGGTGGATAAAGAACTGGCTGTATGGCCGCATGCAAAGAGTCGTGGTCAATGGCTCAATGTCCAGCTGGAGACCAGTAACGAGTGGCGTCCCTCAGGGATCGGTGTTGGGACCGGTCTTGTTCAACATCTTTGTCGCTGACATGGACAGTGGGATTGAGTACGCCCTCAGCAAGTTTGTCGATGACACCAAGCTGTGTGGTTTGGTTGATACCCTGGAGGGAAGGAATGCAATCCAGAGGGACCTTGACACACCTGTGAGGTGGGCTGATGCCAACCTCGTGAAGTTTAACCATGCCAAGTGCAAGGTCCTACACCTGGGTAGGAGAAATCCCAGGCACAGCTACAGGCTGGGCAGAGAAGAGATTCAGAGCAGCCCTGCAGAGAAGGACTTGGGGGTGTTGGTTGATGAGAAAATGAACATGAGCTGGCAGTGTGCACTTGCAGCCCAGAAAGCCAACCGTATCCTGGGCTGCATCAAAAGGAGCGTGACCAGGAGGTCGAAGGAGGTGATCCTGCCCCTCTACTCCGCTCTTGTGAGACCTCACCTGGAGTATTGTGTGCAGTTCTGGTGTCCTCAACATAAAAAGGACATGGAACTGTTGGAACAAGTCCAGAGGAGGGCCACGAGGATGATCAGGGGACTGGAGCACCTCCCGTATGAAGACAGGCTGAGGAAGTTGGGGCTGTTCAGCCCGGAGAAGAGAAGGCTGCGTGGAGACCTCATAGCAGCTTTCCAGTATCTGAAGGGGGCCTATAGGGATGCTGGAGAGGGACTCTTCATTAGAGACTGTAGTGACAGGACAAGGGGTAATGAGTTCAGTCTTCAACAGGGGAAGTTTAGGTTGGATGTAAGAAGGAAATTCTTTCCTGTTAGGGTGGTGAGGCACTGGAATAGGTTTCCCAGGGAGGTTGTGAATGCTCCATCCCTGGCAGTGTTCAAGGCCAGGTTGGATGAGGCCTTGGGTGATATGGTTTAGCTTAAGGTGTCCCTGCCCACGGCAGGGGGGTTGGAACTGGATGATCTTAAGGTCCTTTCCAAACCTAACGATTCTATGATTCTATGATAGATAACAGGATTATGTACCTTAAAGTTTAAAGGTGTAGCTAACAATGACCTATGAACATTATGAAACAATTGTCTATTTATAGGGTACTGCCTGCAATCAATACCACCTTCTGTTTAAGTTTATCAATGTTGTCTTTAATTCATTAGTTTGGGTTGAAAACCTGCCAAAGTGCTAGACTCCTAGGGAGGGGGATAGGGAACATATTTATTACTTTTGGGAACATACTTTTTACTTTTTGGTTTCCATGCATGGTAAGATAATTTCAGTATTTACTCATGGTCAAGGAAATATGAAACAAAATAAATCCTTGCTGTATGCTTCCTCACTGACTATTCAGATTTCAACAGTAAAAAACAAACAAGCAAGAGACGTCATGAATGTCTAATGTACAATCTAGGTTTAAAATACGTACTATACTGGATTGTGTGTCAAGCCAAAAAAATCAGTAAAACAAACGTCTTTAAAACTAGTGAGGTTGTAAAGACAGTAAGGCTTATTCTTCTTATGGAAAATAAAATATTTAGATTAGTGTACAGGAGAGAGCCCAGCTTTTTCTAAAATGTGGAAAAATTAGAGAACCTACTTCCAGAGATACAGTTTCCGCAACAGTAATAAAATTCAAAGTAGCGCACACAGATTGTTATTTATTATATGTGTATAATTCCATTAAAGTGCACAGCACTGTACAGTTGAATAATAAGTGCATGACCCTGACAATACAAAGCATTACACACTGTAGTCAAAAAGCAGATAAAGTTTAAGGCACTAATCTGAGGGAAAATGAAGCATTTTAAGCATGTGCTACTGCAAACAGGAACAGTATTTAACCAGCAAATATTTTTGGAATACTGAACAAAAATAAAATACAATCAGGTAGACTAACCAAAGGGAGTTAGTAAAGCAGCTAAACTAAATGTCATTGAGGGTTAGACACTAAACTTCCTACAGTTTCCCCGCTTTAACACCACCACTTCATCTAAAAATACTTTGAGTATAAGAAAGATAACAGAGAAGAGCAATGCAGGAAAGACTTTCCCCTTCAGCTTCTAAAATTGATACATTTTCACCAATGCATCAATTTGTTTGACAAACTCTGGCATTCACAGAGAAGTATTAATAACAAGAGAGCAGACATTACTTCCTAGTGGGTCACTACAACAGCTTTGCTCAGTTCTCTTTTTCACAGTTTTCTGGTAGCTCAGACCACTACTTGTAGCTACAGGTGCTAGAATAGCCCTAAGGAGGGCATGGTCCTGTCTTATGTCTGCAGTTAACCACAGCTGTAGAGACTGGAGTCTTCCTTGACAAATTAAATGGGAAGTATTAGGTTTGGTTTGGGGTTTATGTTCTTGCTTTGTTGGGGTTGTGCTGTTTTTGTTCATTAGTTTTTTGTGTTTTTTTTTTTTTTGTATTGGGTTTATTTTTGTAGGAGTGATTTGCTTTTGTTTTTTGCTGTTTTTTTTTTTTGCTGTTGCTTTCTTTTTTTTTTTTTTAATCTAGAATTAAAGATGGAATAACGGAATATCAGGCTAAGTGCCTTAAAAGTCACAAAAAGTTCATCTCCAAAAAAACCCAGACCACTGTTTTCTAATTGCTGCTTTACAGAACCTTTTATATTCTGTGGGTCTAGAATAGTCAGCTGTTTCCATAAACAGCCTAGCAAAGTAGCAGATGTTTCCTTGGGCAGTTATTCAATATATCTAGGAAAAAAAAAACAACCCTTTGCCTTCCAGGCTTCTGACAGCTTTGTTTCGAGCTCCTGACTTCTTTTCCCTGCTGAAATGTTCAACCTTTATAGCAGGCCTGCACAACAGGTGGGCCGTGGGTCTCTTGCAGCTTGAAAAACCGTTTGGCCCATCAGCTGCTGTGAAGCATCATGTACTGTTTGATTTGCCCAGCTGCCAAGAGGCAGCAACAAGATGTTCAGCAGAAAATGCGTATATCTCCTAGCTTGTCACTGATCCCTCAGAATGTATGCATCTCCTAGTCAGCCACCTGGTCAACCAGCACACACATAGCTTCTCATCATACACAGACGTTGCCTCACAGGTCAAAGAAGTGGCCTAATAATGAAGATATGGGGTATTCAGAAATAGTATTTGGCAGGGAGGGGGAGGCTGAAACAGAGGGGAAAGGAAAATGGGAAAGCAGTAACATAAGAAAGCTGAAACAGAATTGAAACAGTTCAGCAGAGAAGAAAGGATGTCACATGGGAAAATGAAAATGTATTTTCATTCTCAAAATGAGTTGATGAATCCATACGAGGATCCTGGCTTTATACTATACTGAAGCACCTTTCTGCTAGAAGTCCCATGCAAAAATAAATGAGTAACAAATAATCCACAGTACTTACTAAGCAGCAGTAAAAATGGAATACCTGATAAACAAGTGTCAATTGAATAAAAATGCAAAATTTACAAGTTTATATATATAGTTAACATTTCTAAGAAGTTTAATGAGAAAAAAAGGCAAGAATAAAACCTGGTAAAACGTATAAAGAATCAGATGCTTTCCTTTTCTTGGGTTTAATCAATCGGTACTGTAGAGAACATATGACCATTGGCTTACATGGCATTATACAGATAGATGACCTTGTCTCCGAGGGTCTATGGGTGCAAATGGAATTGCTTTTGGTTAAGAGGAAGGGTTGACACAGGGAGCAAGAGAGAAAATGCAAATACAGGAGAGAGAAGCCCTGGGAGAAAGATACTACTGTTGAGGGGACTCTATAGAGGATAATGGATAAGAGAAATTGACTTGATGCTGGTCATAACAGTCAGTATCATGGGCAAAATAAATGAAAGTAACACAAAAGAAAAGGTATTTTAGTTAAAAAGTTCTGCAAAGAGAACTGATGTCCCCAGAAAAGAAACAGATGCCCTGTCATTTGAGGATAGTGAAAACTATTTTTAAAAAAATCATTAGTCAATTTGAGACAAGTCTTGCACTGCAAAATGTGTCCTGTTACAGCCAACAGTATTCTTTAAGACTATAAACCATAAACTCCCATAAAACTTAAGATTTAGAGAAATTAGTATAAGAAGTCTAATGCAGTTGGAATTGAAGATAGAGACAGAAAATGTAAGTAGAGGGAGTGATAGAGACTGGTTAAACACATAGAAACACAGAAATTAGGGCACTGGAAAACACTGTGAAAGGGAGCTAGTAAAAGAAATGGTTGGCTGACAGTAACAGAGCCTGAAGTTGAGGGACTGAATGGTTTGGACTTACTAGACAAGAACAGAACCGAGTGGCTGAGTATAGAATGAAAGAGGAGGACAGAAGACATACAGGGTAAGAAAATCAGTTAAAGTCATCTGAAGAGGAAGAAATCTTGACAAGTAACTGGATGTGTGGCATATGGATAGAGTGTTATAAGCCACTATCTGCAGATGTCTGGATCTTGATTAACAAGGATATTACGTATGAGAAGTTAAAATTAGAGGCTGGAACTGAAAATGAATAGAAACTTGTATTGAAAGGTAAGCAAAAAAAGAGGCAAGATTGTAAAATTTCGAAATGGCAAATTAGGCCATAGATAAGGAAGAAACATGAATAAGAAAGCTTGATGGAGACACTGTTAAAAGAAATACAGGGTGCAAGAAAAGTGCAAGGACAATTTCATGCAAGGGCATGTATCCCAAGATTGTCTTTATTTATCTCAACAGGTATCTGTAAAACCCCATGGCAAAATGGTCATTCCTTACACCATACTGTTCATAGTAAGGTATTACAGTTTATCAGTTACTTTGTTAGCTTTATCACTATGAACCAAAAGGTTCTTAGTCCATAAGGTTGTGAAACTTCTGACTGTAGCTTACTTGTAAAAAGGAAAACCCAAGGAAATTGCTACCTAGGACATTATTCAAATGGTGCAGCAAAACATTTAGCTGTTAGGAAATGCCAAAATTAAGATTTGTCATATGAAAGAAACGGAGATAATAATTTGTGCCTCTTCTGTAAAGCATGATGCCTAATGATGAAAATATCATATACAAACCAGGTATTATATAAAACATGAGAGCGCACAGTGAGCACCGAAGATAGAGAAAATATTGGATAGATATCCGTTTATTCAACTATATCCTTGTCCCCCACACTGAATGAGACAGAGTACTGTGAAAAATACAGTATCTAATCATATAATTAAAGATTATATCACAATGCATACACAAAGACAGTTGAACAAAGGTGCGGA
Source organism: Pezoporus occidentalis (assembly GCF_034315485.1). Classification (NCBI taxonomy): domain Eukaryota; kingdom Metazoa; phylum Chordata; class Aves; order Psittaciformes; family Psittacidae; genus Pezoporus; species Pezoporus occidentalis. The sequence goes on from NW_026915835.1 coordinate 10,322,501, forward strand.
AGACAGCCTTAATTCTAACCATTTCCTAATTTTGGAATGCTTGACTTAACAGTCTTGATAATGACCCTTTTCAATAAAGTTTTTGATCTCATAAAAAATATCATCACATATTTCCACATGCTTTTGTCCAAGATTTATATATCAGAAGTGTAACTGCGCTTACGCTTCGCAGAACCACCAAAAGTTCCTTTTCAATGTGGAAGTCCTTCAGACAGCTATCTTTCAGACACACGTACAGAAAGAATCAAGGACTGTTTGGTGAGATTATTACACTGACCTTGCTAGTTGAAAAATAAATTTCAAACCAACATAGAAAACAATTTAGGTTAGGTTTTCAGGCAAATGACTGAAGCTGTATCCAGGCAATTTCTACTAATGTGGAGGGCAGCTACAGGGCATCTTCTCCTAGTGCTTAGACAGCAAAATGAACACACTAAGCTCTTGGCATGGGCAAAGCTGAATCATAATTTCTTTCTCACTCTTCCTCAGTAGCCTTCAAAGGCCTTACAAGTAACTTCATACAGGACTATGCAGTCAGTCAGTGGGCTGACCTGCAGTTGTTTTCTTTCTTTATTCCTGGATCTGCTCAACATCTCCATTTCCTGCCTTATCTTTTCTGAGAGGGAAAGAGACAGATGGTCCTGGAAGCTTTTATGTGCATGGTAGCTAAGTGCCTTTTTTCCTTACATCAGTAAAGCACAGTCTGAAGCCGATCAGAATTATACTGAACTGCACTGTTAACATGAGCCTACAGAAGAGATGGAAAATCAGAAAAAGGCAAGAAGAAACAGTCGGTGGGAAAGGGCTTAGAAAGCTTAACTTGATTTTACTAAGGGACAGAGAGAGTAAGGTAACAAACTCATTTGGAGAAAGTCTGATAATATGCTAGAAGAAAAAAAAAGTTGCAGCAGAATCAGGAAATGAGGTATGAAATATTGAGTGATGGACAAAAGGAACAGAATTTGCACGTGAGGAAAATGCGTAGCTAAGTCAAAACTGAGTGAAAGAGTGAAGCAGGACAGAAAAAGTTTGAGGCCAGGCACAATGCAAAGGGTCTCTCAGAACACAACCAGGCATTTGGGTAAAAAATAAGGAAAGGCCTGAGTATGCATGGAAACTGAACAGGGTGAGAAGACTGCGAACAGAAAACAATGAAGCTGGTTTCAGAAACAGCTGGAATGTGGAAGGTGGAAATTAACTGAAAGAAAGTAGAAATGGTACAGGCTGAGGCAACTGATAGAAAATAGGACAGAAATAGAGAAGACAAAAAAAATAGCAGCCAAGAGAGAAAAAAATTGGTTAAGCTTCCTGTTCTTAACAGAATAGCTTTGGGAGAAAAGTACAAAACAATTTGTGAACAATTTGGGAAAAGGAAGACACGATAGGGACACCACAGGACCATATGAGAAGAATGGTCAATGGGGAAGACAGTGCAGAAGTAGAAGACGACATTTTAGAGACATTTTTAGAAGTTTAGATAATGCATAAAGGTAGTGATTAAATGTAATGTAGATGAGTGTACAGGACTTGAGAGGTAAAATATTGGGGGGCAGAAAACTTGAAATGTGGGATTTATAGCAAAAAATTAGTAACACAGGCAGGCAAATATGGAGTAAGTAAGTATGAAGTAAGTAAGTAAAATGTGGAGTAAGTATGGAGTAAGTAAGTAAAATACGGAGTAAGTAAAATATGGAGTAAGTAAGTAAGTAAAATATGGAGTAAGTAAGCAGATGGGGAAGAAAATGTCAATGGAAATAAGGAAGTAAGAGCGGCAGTAAATGTTATTGCTCTAGTGTTTAGTAAGAGGTCTGGTAACAAAACAGTATATAAAAGTCAAACATTATCTTTGTATGGTACCTTTTTGTGTGGGATGAGGGGGTCTTGGGAAACCGGATTGGGAGCTAGGCATAGGCATCTAGTGAACCTACAATATGTATGGAGAAGAGGATAATCTGCTTTATTGTTATTTTAAACAGAAGCAAGAAAGAAAACATTTTAAACCAGTGTCTACACCAGCTCCTAGTAACTTTGTATCTGTTTGTATCGATGAAAAAATAGGCAAATATATCTGAGACCCATAACAGGGTTATTTAATTATGATTATTTGTTATTATTTTATGGATATTCCATAAAACTGTTTTCTACCCAGTATTTAAAATAAAACCAACCCAACCCCACCCTAAAATATCCTGTACAGCTTCTTTTTATAGTCTCATACTCAAATTTCTTTTTATTATCACTCCCATCTTACAAAGACTTTCCATGAACTAAAAGTAAATCTGAATGAGTGCTACATGATGAAAGATAGAACACAATATACTCCCCTTATTGACAAATGCAATTATGTTTTACACTTAAATTAGTCATATTCCTTACTCACAGAAGCGATAACTAAACCCACCAACATTAAATATAACTGCGAGTTGAGAAGTGTCCTTTCATTTATAAAAAAATAGTAGATAAAATTTTCATTTTTAATTATGATTTCCTTGCATATTTTCCTAAATGCTGACATTACACTTGGTATTTCATTTATTTCACTTGCCCACAGAACGCAACAGTTTTTCTACCTTTGTTTGCTTCGTCACAGAACTGCACAGCATGCTTAATACAGGAAGTTGGAAAAAAAAATAATGATTATGGATAAAAAGACTATTACCCCTGACAGGCTTTGATACTGATATAGAGATATGTTTGTGAGAGGAATGAGAAACACATAAGTATTTCCCTTGCAAATATTTTTTTCTCAGAACCTGAAACATGAGATAGTATTGTATTATTTATTACGGACTATATTGTATATTCTATATAATAATGCTTCTATAATGCATACTAGAGTATGCATTATAATGTATCAGTTACAGATAACGTGTAAGGACAAAACTGAAATATTGCAAAATTGGAAAGATACAGACTTTGTTGTCCTGATAAAAATTAAAAAAAAGTGTCAGAAAAATCCCAAATTCACTCATTGGAAAGCTTTTACAGAATTTTGCAACTAAATTCTCCAAGGAGCCCGTCTGTACTGAGCATGCTTTATCCCAGTGCTGCAGGAATGAAGCAGTTTTTAACCTGCTTCTCTTTCTCCTCATTCCTGCAAACAGTTGCTGTGCTAAATACTGAAATAAGAACAGAGTACTCTTCAGTGCTTGCCTCCCTGATATCCAGGTGGATGCAGAAGATGAAACAGAATGTGTACTAAACACAGTAGGGAACTTGATAGGAAGGCAGGGGAAAGCAGGAAATACAGACGGAGATATAGCACCAAACATGAAAGGCTGGTAATGGTGAATGTCAATGCAGCTCTTGAAATGACTGGGCAGGAGGTCAGGGTGGCATGAAACTTGAGTTCAGAAGAGAATGCTGGAAGAATGTGAAGCTAGTGAAAAAAAAGAGCGTAATGTATAGCAAAGAAAGAGTGAGATTAACTATTGACAAAAGCTGGAAACGGAGAGAGGACGAAGAAGCTAGGAGGAACTGGGACAGAGACATGGGGATACGTGCTAAGGGTGACACAGAGAAAAGGGAGTTTATGGTGAAAGGGGATCCTCCTTCCAATATTGGAAGTGAACACAGAGAGTCCTGACATGTAGCATTACTCATCCACTACTATTTCTTGAACTGTTTCTGAAACCTGTCACCCTGTAACAGCTGATCCACAAAGACAACAAGCTCCTATAGTTACATTTGGGTTGTAGGGTTACATATTATGGTACGTCTAAAAGTTTTTACTGTTGCATGACAACTAAGCTGAATATTTTAAACTATAAGAAATTACAAGTCTATTTCTTGCTTTTTTTTTTGCTTTTCTTTATAAACAGCCCGTTTTAATTTTATGTTAAGACTGCAAAGTAGAGACAGTAAATGTCAGAATTAAGGTTGCCTTTGCAACATGATCCAATATCATGATCAGAATCTATCATAGTCCAGACTTCAGTAAAATAATCTATAGATTTTGGGGTTTTAACCTGCAACACTTTAGACAGATGAATGCAGAAAAGGGTCATCATTACTGAGAGTGTTGCCTGCAAAGTCCTTGATTTCATTTTTTGTAGAAATGGAAATATATGAAATGAGCATAAGAAGGCAGAGGATAGTTGGAAAAGAATGGATAATCATGGTTTAAAAGCTGAAGTACTGTTCCTATGTAGTTTGGGATAAGTCCTTTAGAAAACATACTTCCAAACCAGCCAGTAATTATGTGTTGCTCATATTATAAATATCCAGCTTGGTATCTCAGCCCATAAGTGAAACTGAAATCAGCAGGAACAGTGATTTGAATACACTGAATACATTTGCCAAAAAATGCAAAGTCTCCTGAAAAATTAGGTCCTGAATACTTGGAAATTAAGTAGTTTGTCATCTTAATGTGTCTGTGACTCTATTTCCCAGCTTTCAAATTGGAATACTCCAAACTTCACTTTCTTGTAGGCATGCTCTGAAGATGAAGTAATTAATGTTTGCAAAGAGCTCAGGTATTGAAGTAACTGGTGTAACAGAACGACCTCGCAGGAAATTAGAAGTCTGTCTTTGCACCAAAGAAACTAACACAATGACTGGATTATAACAAAATGACATAATGACTGAATTATTACTAAATGAATTACGTCAAACGGTCCTTTGAATAAAGCATACATTTTATGGGAAGGAAAGCAGGTTTCTGGAATAGCAAACCTAGCAACATGTATCCACTTCCCAGGCAACATTTAATCTGGCATATTCCAACTGCTGAGTTATTGACTTTGCAGACATAATTTGTTTTAAATCTAAATATTTTTGGTTTAATTTGTGTGTTTGTCTTTCATCAGAACTTAGTTTCTTTTGTATTTGTTTATGTGCTCAATACATTAAAAGCTTGTTGACTTTTTAGTCTGTTGTTACAGCCTCCTTGTGGCACACCAGGAACAACTCCTAAGGAGCTAGAAAATGCAGTTAAATAACACACAGAATATGTCAAACGATATGGTTAAGATGATTGACGAAATGCAAAATAAAGGCAATTGAGAGTGATTACTGGAGCTAATCATTTTAGGCTTGCCTCTGAAAAATGCCTCTTCATTTACAATTTAAAACAAATGCTATTTTTACTGTTTAGTATTCACTACATAGATTTAGCCTGTTGACTAGAGCAGACATTATAACGCAAATACTATCTTAAAAACGTTCTTTGCTAATATCTTGGTGTTTGCAATACATATATAGATTTAGATTCACAGGGGAAGTAATAGCACTCTCTTAGTATTTCATGTATAAATTTACTCAGCAGATTTGTTTTATTAAAATGTAAATAATGGGATATAGTAAATGAAAAATCCTGGAAGGGAATAAAATGTTTATTTATCATTAATGTTCAGAGTAGCTTATTGAAACACACCTTTCAGTAACTGCCACTGAATACTAGCTATGAAATTCTCATCATGCCTTGAATCATACACATTAGGTTCAGCCATTTGTATAGTTAAAAGGCTTCAAATGTTTCAAATATACCTTTACAGACATTGTTATCTCAAAAATCTAACTATGCATACACACAAAACCTGCATTCAGCATGTCTGAGATTCAACCCAATATTGCTTCAAATTAATTATTTTTCTTTAATTGCTCTGTATAACAGAAATGACCTATTAATTTAAAGAAAATCTATCAGTACAGAATGTATTTGCTCTTATAAACAAGCAAGATGAACTTGACCTTTTTTGAACTTGTTTTGATGTGGCCCAGATGGTCGGCTACATGCTTGAATAGCAGTCTAAAGCTGAGGAAAAACTCATATAGCAAGATCTAGATTTATAGCCTTTTGCAAATTCCTACCTTGTATTGTCCTTTCAGCATCTGTTCTGCCCCCGCTGCGGTCAGCTTCTATCTCTGGGGTCAGAGAGTCTAGAAATATAGAAAGGTAAGACTGACACATATTTCATTCGATTCTTATAGCCTTTTTACAACCTGTTCCTCCATTTCTGAATTGATTCTGACAAATCAACATTCGTCAGGTTTTTTAATGTTGAACAATGACTGGAGGCAAGGACAAGTTTTTGTTAGACTAGGAAGATTAATGAGCAATAGATTTTTCAAGCATAAAAGGGGGGAGAAAAAGAAGAAGAAAAAAAAATTGACTTCTCAAGCTAATAATATAAAATTGTGCTAGTTTGAACATTCTCTCCAGTGAGTTTATTTGCACACACTATATAAAGTACCAAACAATAAAGAGAGAGGCATCGCTGGAATTAAGGAAAGAAAAGAGATTTTCTTTCTGTTCTTTCCCATCATGTTATAAATTTTCAATATAACAAGCTTGTTTTGGCACTTAAATTGAAAGTTAATGACACTGAGGCTTCTTACCATTTAGGACCCTTAGACTATCTGTTGAAGCTGCCTGTTTCAGTGTCTGTTCTGCTTGTTCCCGTCGTTTAGTCTCAAATTCAAGTGCTTCCTGCAATTTCCTCTTTGCTTTCTTTTCCTTCTTTAGCCTTTTCTGAATTATTGCTAAGAAAAAAGAAATTCAGTGAAATCAGAGTTAGACCTGAAACTTGGCTACACAATTACCTATTAAGAGTCCCAAGAAATGCTACAAATGCAACAATTCAGATAAACTGATGAATTTACACCAATCTCAATTACTTGAAATTTGCTGGAATCACACTGGGATATTCTAAAAGCTACTGTTGTATACCATAGTACTGAAATCTCTAAGTGATATTCAGTTATAGCATATATTTGTTTATAAACAGAAGAGAACCTGTGAATGTCCAAATTGGAAAACCAGCAGTAAAATGTACTTTTGCATCATCTGACATAGATAAGCCTCTGTCTCTAAAGATGAGTAATGTTTTTCAGGATTAAGTGTACCGTTTTGTTACTGCCCATAGCATATGGTATACACATAGCAACGAAGTTCTTCCCTGTCGGCCAGCTTGCCTGCCTGCCTGCAGCTTCTCTCCCACAAGAGGGAGATTCCAGCTGCTTGGGTTCCCAGGCTGTGGGAGGAACTCAGATCCAACTTTGCTGCGATCCTCATTCCTTACGGAAAAACACTGAGTTTTCCAACTCCCCTCCAACCTGCTTCTTCCTGCAAGCCATCCAACTTCTTGGTGTTCAGTCTCTTCCTATATATTTTTCTTATCCACATTTCCCTTTGTCTTTCCCTTTTCTTTTTCTCTGTTGGTTCCTGTCCCTTCAGCCAACTAAACTTGAAGAACTCACAGCAAATCCTTTATGGTGCTGGATCCCTCAGCCAAGTAAATTTTACTTTGCTTTGTCAAGCGGGAGGCAAAGTATTAGGAGAGGAAGGAGTATTATAAAACTAAGCATTAGAGGCCCCTAATTTAGCAAAACTATTTCCTTGTATCTCTTCAGTTCAAATTGTACAAGGGAAAGGATTGCATTGCAAGATCAGGATGCAACAGTATCAGTTTTCTTTTCCATGTTACTAGTGACTTACAACTACTAAATTAAAATTTGCATGATCCCTAACAGGAGCATTATCACAGGTTGTAAGGATAATGAAATCCATTTTTTTCTACTCAATAAAAGCCAAAGCGAGCCTGTATATAAATCATGTAAAGTCACAGAGCATATCATTGTCTCCCCCACCACATCTCAACCCTTCTTACATAGCCCATTTGTTGTTTTCAGGGACATGCATGTAAGAAGATTATTTTTCATGAGATCTTCCTGGATAACCTTTTCCTGGAGAGTCTATTATTTCGATACTAACTTAAAAATGGTGTACTAAACTAGATACTGAAGAATTCTTTACACACACTAAAGGAACTATCCTTACCAAAACCAGATAGAAGGTGATACTAGGTTTGACTGCCAAGATCTGTCTAGCCCTTCATCTCATTCCAAAGTAACCTCTAGCAAACGCCTAGGGATGATAGCTGGAAAAGGTGAAAATATACTTCCATCTGTTCATACTATCCATTTCCAGTAGTCTGGAATGATGGTATCTTTCACAAAATGCAAATATCAAAACTTGTAAAGGAAAACATCATTGTTATTACTATTGAATTTATATGCTAAGAATAACCACTTCTGGGGAGATCTTGGATATTTTGTGTCGTTATACAGAACTGTTCAGACACAAAATGAATATAAGCACATACCCTGTAGTCAGAAGAGCTACACGATTTATATCCAAGACTTTGGAATTTTGGTTCTTTCTCATTTTGTATAGTAACAACTACTTTACTGGCTAATTAGCTTACACTATCAAAGAACAGCTAGTATCTGTACAAAGGCTAAACTAAATACATTTTGAATCATTGCACGGTTTTAATGTTTTCATTATAAGTACTTTGAAAGTGATTGCAATAAATGAGAAAGAAACATATGTTGTGTTTTGAATTAAAATGTCATCATGGCTGACACATTGTAGATGTGACTACAGCAGTCAGAGCCAGAATTAGCAAGCCCTTACTGTGTAGCTGCTCACAGAAGAGATATTATCCTACTTTCACCAGCTGATGAGACACATCCTACAGCCTTAGGAATCACTAACTGGAATACTTACAAAGAAAGAAAGAAACAGTACAGTAAATAAGCAGCTCTGTAGGACATACAGTTAGCAGCAGTGAATTTAATGCAAAAAAGGTAAAAATACTCAGATCTCAGATGTAGCAACCAAGGAAAAAGATACTCAGTTGTGTTAACATGACGAGCAGAAGGTAGATACTGCTAATGCTCAAGGTCCCATTCACGTAATGGGTTTTGACCTGTATGTGACACAGTGACTCGTGTTTCTATGCTGTAGCTTTTAAGTGTATTTCAATTTTTTCACATGGTATCTCATATCAGAGATGTGGCATACTTCTCCAATCTTGCTCATGCTTTCATTAAGACGTGAAACTTTAAGACATGACACTTGTTATCTGGAAAATTGATAGCAGGTAAAGCCTCCTATGTGTTTTTCTACCTTTAATGGAAGAATAAATTCTCACAATAATTACAGTCTGGCCTTATTTTTTCTCTACTACTTGGATCTGTTTTTAAAGAATAATCTATCATTTTGGTTTCTTTGTACAGAAGTATCCAGTAGCAGATAGTCTTTGCTCTGCTGCATACCACCGTTAAGTGTTCAAATCCATTCCTCTTTGGTCTGACTCTTTTACCAGTGGAATGTTACCGTTACAGGGACACATATAAAAAAAGCAAATAATGCATCATGCTGAAAATAACACTGTCAATTATTTCAGTATCCTGAATAAAATATGGGACTATCCCATGCTCTTTCCTGACATACAGTTTTGTGTAAAATTAATTTTATTTAATTTTAACTGCTCAAAATGTATGTGTCTAGTCCATCCTAGTCAACTATATTCCCTCTGGAACTAAAAGGAGGAGAAAAGTCTTCACAGTGTAACTGATCCCACTTACCTGTCAGAAAACAGGATATATGAATCTCTTTTGTTACTGACCAGAAAGAAAACTTATATTAACTTGAATAAGGTGCTTAACTTTTAGTTGGTGTAACTCAGGTAAAGTCAGATGCTCCCCCTCTCCCCCCAACCTTTTCTATTGTCCATGTGATTGCTCAATTCTAGAAAGGAATACATATTTGAGCTGTTGTGAGACACAGAGGTAAAAGGATCCACATCGTAACAGCTCTTTTACAAAACTTTAGAAGTGTAAGAAGTGCAACTGTACTGAGAAAAACGGGCCAGTTGTGGACAAAGGGATAATTCATTGCACGTATGTGGCAATTGCTAATGATAACTGTCTTTAAAAATGTATAGTCAAAAATTTAAAAAGGGTAATTACTGATGTCACAGTCCTACCCTTTAATGGGTCAAGGCATGAATCAGGATTATACTGTGTGCTTACTGCTACCATGTTAGTTAAAGATATAATGATATTGGTTGGGAATTCAAGTGTTCTCAGGATTCCTTATTTAGCTGGTTCCCACATAATTAAACTGGACAAGAAGAGAGTTATAACTCTAGTCCTGCAAAAAATAATATCTGATTTGTCATAGTCTGTGTTAAACAACAAGTTAACAGAGGTTAACTGTCCCTGGCAAAGTAATTAGACACCATTAAAGAGCAAGACATACATATACAGAAAAGTAGACGCATAAAGAAAGATGGGAACGTGCTCGTAATGCAAATAGTTAATGCAAATCACTGTAAACCGTCTTACCTTTAAATCAATGAAATTATTTGAAAATCTTTAACATGTATATGCTTGACAGTGGGCTGATGTTAATATTTGATATGCTACTAATACTGACTTACTATGAAGAACCTCAACAGTTTCTTCTACAAATGTGTTTGATCAACTATGCATTATAAAGGTCATGAATTATTACTGTCTTTATATTTATTACATATGGTTTGCCTACATATGCAATATATGACCCTAACACATACAAGCAGAAAAAAGTTCCTAAAACTTGATATAAATTGTCTTTGTATTACATAGCTAGCATTTCTTATAATGATCACAACTTGCCAAAGTCCATAACAGCACCTATGGTATTTATAAATATGTTGTGTATTACCGGTATAATAAGTAACATTCAGGTAAATCTTTGAGAAAAAGTTCCTTGTTCCAAATCTCATGAAGAACTTATGCAGAATCAGGCAGGTTGTAAAATGTCCTGCATTGCAGTCAGCCTGAACATAACGTGAGGTAAGGGGAAAAGTTTTGATCAAATACAGGTGTTTGATAAAAGATTAGGTTTCCTAAGGAAATAAATTACAAGGTGTTTATGTCTGCTTAATTAAGCTACCTCTGTTCTTCTGCTCCACAGCCAACTGCTTTTCAAGTGTTTCCCTCAGTTCTCGTTCCCTGAAGAGCTCCATCTTCAGCTCTGTCTTTTCCAGCTGGACTTGTTTTTCTTGAGCTCTGGCATTGTCTATAGCAACCTTTAGTAGACCCTGTTCAAAGATTAAGTTGCATAACATTTGAAGAATGTTAGAACAGCTGACATAATAACTAACTTCTGTTATTTTTCCTTGATTAGTCTTGTGACATTTTACAAATTAAATAATCCTGTTACTGGGTCAAAGCCTCCAAATTATCAACAACAATTTTTTACTGGAATTCATTTTAACAGGTGAGCATAAATCTTTAAAAGGTGGGAGTCAAGTTTTCCCAGAAAACATAAATTCACCATTGACTGTGCATGTATCTAATGTGAAAAAGCTATCGAGAAAGGTTTATTCTTTTTTAGAGATAAAGAAGACATGCCTCCATCAGGCACTTGCTGTGCCAAAACCAAAAAGCTGTGCCATTGAAAAAGAATTGGCAGGCTTACATACAATCACATCATCTACAAAATGCAAAATTCAATCTCTAGCACAACTCAAGCCAATGGAAATTACTAAAGGGAGAAGGGTTCTTTTAAAGGGTTGCCATTTTTCTCCTAATCGCTGTTAACTACTATTTTTTTCAAATATTTTAATATTTTTTAAGAGAGTTTCCAAGAAAGATAGTTATTGGGATGCTAAGCAGAGGACAGTCGCAAAGCAGGAAGATACCACTGTTTTAAAAAAGTCCATTCCCTGACCTTGTACAATTATCTCACAGCAGAGAACAAACCACAATCATCTCTCAATTTCTTGACCTGGGATGGTTGAAATAAACTGTAACTTATTTTGCTGTTATTATATCAGAAAATACTGATTCAGCATATTCTAAACTTCTCAAGAATTTGAACTTCACAGTTACTTGTTTTTTTGCAAGGAAACAGGAAGATCCCAGCATAGCCAATAACTAATCAGGACACTGAAATAGGGTATGAAAAAGAAGAGGCAAAACTGAATCAAAACAAATGAATGTGGAATGAAGAAAGATTTTCTTTTCCATTTTCCAGAAGCCTGGCCATCAGGCTCTTAGGTCTATACCTGAGTCTATCCTCTTGAAGCTATCATAATGGAGTGAATAATTAAGCACGGTTATGTATATATGAACCTCCATGGGTATGAACCTAACTCTTCTATATCCTAGGCAATTCTCCTGACAACTCTAACTTTAGAGATAATTTGACCCAAGAGAGATTTAATTACTGATATAAGGCAAAACAATACCAACAAGAGAGAAAAGGAGTACTCCCCAGTAGCTCTGCTAGGGAAACATTCAGCTGACAGATAAAGGTTCATACTACAGATCTGGGTTCAGAACAACCACACTACACACACAAAATCAGGTCCCCCAACTCCCGAGTAATCTTCCTCACCCCTCAGGCATGCTTCCTAAACTGGATTCTGGGTTGCATGTTTTTTCATTAAAATGGTTTAAAATAGTTCCAAAACGGAATGGAAAAAGAAGCCTGCATGATGATACTTGAGAAATGGAAAAAGTATTTTTCATGAGTGTTAGTCTGCGCATTCATCCCAGTATTCTTCCGAATGTCAATGCCTGCTTTGAAATGTCCTTCAAACTTCTAAGTCTGTTTTCAGAGCCTGTTGTTTTCAGTACTTCTTCTCCTCATTCTCAACTGAATTGTTGCCTCAAGTGTTGCTCATTCAGAGCTTAATGCTTTGCAGCTCTATTACACTTCAATCTATTAAAGTCCACAGGAGCTGAAAGAATGACACACCTTCTGACTGCAAGGCCTGGGTGGTCACCAAAATTATATACACTACATAAACACAGAACCACATTTGAAAACGTCTATCAATGGTAACATACCTAATGTGCTTACAAATACACTTAAAGTTTTAGCAGTTTTCTTTAAGAGAATGAAATAGTATTCTAAAATAGCTAAAAAACAATGGTATTTTGTGTTGAATGTTAAACCTGGATGACTACTAAAGAAAACCAAAGCTCTACAGACCTATGCAAAGTAAAATGCGATTTGAAATATTTGTAAAGCCTTTCCAAAATATTTTGTAAAAAGTTAATATCCACCTGAATTCTGTTCCCTTCCCTTGCCATATTCTCCTACATTTAGAACCATCATAAACTTTGTTTTCTATACAGGATGCGCTTGAAATAGTAAGAAATTGAAGTAGGAGTTGTTTATCAATACCTGCTTCTGGCTTACGCTTAAACTCGAGTATTTTAATCTCCTCCAGCTCATCCCTTACATGAACATGATTCATCCAAATTATTAATAAACCAGATCAAGTGAAATTACATGAAAAGTATCTGTTAATGAAAAGTGTACTGTCAAGTAAATTTAAAGCTGCAAACCTCCTCCCAAATTCTTACAGTCTATCTTGTTTAACAAGAAAATCGAGCTGCTAAAGAAACTGCCATCTTTACTCAATTCAACTACATTCATGTACATGTTTCTTCTTCATCAGGAACAAACAATTAGTAACAAATGAAAGAGATCATTACATCAAGTGCCCTTTTAGATCACCCCTATTAAAACTTTAGTTTAGCTTTATTTTAATTCTAAGATACCAATTTCTAATTTTCTGCTCTGATTGCTCTTGTTGACTTATCTTTGAAAGATGTACTCTGAGTGCAAAGTCTAGAGATTATTTAGCAAGATGCCAATGTTGGCACCACTTAATGTGTTGATTGGTTGTATTATCAGCAGCAGTTTAAAATAAATTACTATCAAACTATCATTGTCTTTGGCTGACAAAACACAATATTTTGGTGTTCTTTAAATATGAAACAATCATTATGAATAAACATGGAGAATAATGCTAGAGCGCAACACCAATGTGTGTAATTTTATATTAAGAATTGCTGCAAGTACAAAGCTGCTAAAACCATATTACATTTTCTATTGAATTTCTACACCACACTTCCTCCCCCAACCTTTCCTTTTTTTATACTTGCTAACATAGCTAATGGTAATACATTACCTATTGCTACTGATTATGTCTGAAAAATATTAGCTTTTTGGAGCCAAGACCCACCAGGGACTACTTATAAGCTACACAAAATTAAGTTTCATTTTTAGAAGTTAAATCAGTGCACATCAGTACGCATCCAATGTGAAAAAAAATCTGCACTAGAGCCAAACTGATGCATATCAAAAGCGCTGTTGCTGCCAATGACAGCTCTAATGCAAAAATACTGGAAACATTCAATGTCCCTGTATGCAATAGAGAAGGGGGGGGAGAAAACTAGCTAAGAAGTACAGCATCTAGAAATCATCAGTGCCCCTTGGAACAGGACTAGCAATTTCAGAGTTGCATGAAATTCTATTAATTCTCCTAGTGGATCAGCTGTAAAAGATTATACAAAATACAGTATGTCCAACTTGTATTAGCTATAGCTAATCCTCTAACCTGATATTAAATCAATATGCTGGCAATGACAATGGGAAATGCAGTGCAACAAAGGGCATTAACAAAAAGAAAGTATTTCCCTTTAGGGTAGGTCAGATGTTATGGAGGCTGGATAATGATAATTGTAGTGAACATGCTCACATTCCATATTTGCTTTTAATACAGTATGGCTCTGTCTGGAGCCAGGCTTTAAACATGGCATGCCATTCTCCCCCTCTGTGCTACTGATAACAAATTATTTTTATTTCAATGTAATGTCAAAGATGAATATTTTTCCCCTGAAGATTTATAGATCATTCTGATTTGGTTTATTTTAATGCACTTGTTTTAATATTTTTCACTGATAAATTCTTCAGAAATGTCCCAAATAAAATGTTAAGTTTATATAGGTTTGATGTTCCTTCCCATTCTCCAATGTATCTGAAAACACCATCATGTTATATCAGTCAACTGATCCTACAGGTATGTCAAACCTTACCTGAGCCTTAAGGCCAGTATCCACCATCATTATTTTTAAAAAATATTAATAATGTGTTGCCAATGTTGAAAGGGGTGGAGGTAAAAGTATACAGAAGGTCTTTCTTTCTACACAAGCAATCCAGGAGGTTCCTCGATTGTGTAGAAGACAACTTCCTTCTGCAAGTAATAGAGGAGCCGACAAGGAGAGGTGCCGTGCTTGACCTCGTGCTCACCAACAGGGAAGGGCTCGTTGGAAATGTGACGCTCCAGGGCAGCCTTGGATGCAGCAATCATGAGATGGTCGAATTTGAGATCCTCAGGACAGTGACAAGAGCGTGCAGCAAGCTCACTGCCCTGGACTTCAAAAGAACAGACTTTGGCCTCTTCAGGAACCTCCTTAGGAAGGTTCCATGGGATACAGACCTAGAGGGCAGGGGGGCCCAAGACTGTTGATTGATATTCAAGGATCGCCTGCTGCAGGCTCAGGAGTGTTGCATCCCAACCAGAAGGAAGTGCAGCAGGAGGGCCAGGAGACCTCCTTGGATGGATAAGGAGCTCCTGAGGAAAATTCAAATGAAAAAAGAGGCTTATAATAAGTGGAAGCAAGGACAGGTGGCAGGGGAAGAGTACAGGGATGTTGTCCGAGAAGCTAGGGACCAGGTTAGGAAAGCTGAGGCCTAGTTAGAACTAAACTTAGCTAGAGGTGTTAAAGATAACAGGAAGGGATTCTACAGGTACAAAGCAAATAAAAAACAGACTAGGGAGAATGTAGGCCCCCTCAGGAAGCTCTCGGGAGAACTGGCTACACGGGATTTGGAGAAGGCTGAGGTTCTGAATGACTTCTTTGCCTCGGTCTTCACTGGCAAAGGCTCTGACCAAACCACTCAAGTCTTGGAAGGCAGATGCAGGGACTGTGAGAATGAAGACCTTGCGCCCACTGTGGGAGAGGAACTAGTTTGAGACCATCTTAAAAATCTGAACGTGCACAAGTCCATGGGTCCTGATGAGATCCATCTGCGGGTCCTGAAGGAGCTGGAGAATGAAGTTGTGAAGCCGCTGGCCATCATATTTGGGAAGTCACAGCAGTCAGGTGAAGTTCCCGAGGACTGGAAAAAGGGAAATACCACCCCCATTTTCAAGAAGGGGAAAATGGATGACCCGGGGAATTACAGACCAGTCAGTGTCACCTCTGTGCCTGGCAAAATCTTGGAGCAGATTCTCCTGGAAGGCATGCTAAGGCACATGAAAATCAACAAGGTGCTTGGTGACAGCCAGCATGGCTTCACTAAGGGGAAATCCTGCCTGACCAATTTGGTGGCCTTCTATGATGGGGCTACAGAACTGATGGACAGGGGTAGAGCAGTTGATGTCATCTACCTGGACTTCTGCAAAGCATTCGACACTGTCCCACGCGACATCCTTGTCTCTAAATTGGAGCGACATCAATTTGATGGATGGACCACTCGGTGGATAAAGAACTGGCTGGATGGCCGCACACAAAGAGTTGCTGTCAATGACCAGCACGTTGAAGGAGGTGATCCTGCCCCTCTACTCTGCTCTTGCGAGACCTCACCTGGAGTATTGTGTGCAGTTCTCGTGTCCTCAACATAAAAAGGACATGGAACTGTTGGAACAAGTCCAGAGAAGGGCCACGAGGATGATCAGGGGACTGGAGCACCTCCCATATGAAGAAAGGCTGAGAAAGTTGGGGCTGTTCAGCCTGGAGAAGAGAAGGCTGTGTGGAGACCTCATAGCAGCCTTCCAGTATCTGAAGGGGGCCTATAGGGATGCTGGAGAGGGACTCTTCATTAGGGACTGTAGTGACAGGACAAGGGGTAACGGGTTAAAACTTAAACAGGGGAAGTTTAGATTGGATATAAGAAGGAAATTCTTTCCTGTTAGGGTGGTGAGGCACTGGAATAGGTTGCCCAGGGAGGTTGTGAATGCTCCATCCCTGGCAGTGTTCAAGACCAGGCTGCACGAGGCCTTGAGTGATATGATTTAGCATAAGGTGTCCCTGCCCACGGCAGGGGGTTGGAACTAGATGATCTTAAGGTCCTTTCCAACCCTAACGATTGTATGTTTCTATGTTTCTCTTTCTAGCCTCACATACAGCATGTTCCATCTAATATAATTTAGTTAGCTACACAGTTAGATGTGACACCAAAATGGCCTTACTAGTTAGTCTGACAGTCTAACTAGATCATACCCTGTTTCCAGGAATTTCCCACAGTGAGCGAATAAGGAAAACTAGAAGATGGTACATAGGCAGTGAAGCTTTCCTAGTCAAACCTCCTAGTTTCCACAGATTTGCATATCAGGGGCTTTCTTTTGCAATATTAGTTATTTATGGTGAAAACACTTTTGTGTAACATTGCTTCTCTTTTAGTCAGGAAATGATACATCATTTGTATGCTCTCATCATTAAAAATATCTAAGAAAGGCTTGCAAAAAACATCAATATGTATATATTTTAGCTAACTTCACAGGTTAATTTCTGAATATTTGCTACTCGCAGCTGACTACTCACTAACATAAGCAATGTAAGAGAAGACAGCTTGACTATCTCTACAGATTACTCAAGAAAGATATTGCTGTAATATCTCAGAATGAGTATCTTCATCACAGGTACAGGCATACTGCACAAATATAAATGACATTTGCCATTAATACTTTTTTGTGAAAAATCAAATAATTCTCTGGAATTTTAGCAGGAGATAAATAAGATAACATGAAGGAAACCTGAAATTTTTCTTTATCTAGTTCTTGCAGTGTTTTTCTCTTGTCTATTTAGTTATAGATGGTAATAGTGCAGGGTATACAATATTTTTCTCCTGTCTATTTAGTCATAGATGGTAATAGTGCAGGATACTCACAGCAATAAAGCCAGGAGTTTGCCTTGTTTTCATAAGGGAATTTAGTTTGTAATCATGCATTTCTTTTACTAATATCAATGGGATACTTTCAACCACTTTATATATCTCTTTAAAAATACTTAGCAACAAGATTGTGTCAATACAATAGTCTTGACAGAAAACATAGCTGTAAGGGTGCAACTAATTTATCCTTTAGACATTAATGGAAATTCAGCTTGGAGACTGTAAAGATTCAGACTCTAAAAGATTAAAATAATGTTATTTTTACTCAAGAATATTGCAGTACCATGAGAAGCTGCGGCTGTAAAATACTTTGGCATAATTGGGCCATGACTTAAAAGGTGAACTTATGCAAGGGCTATGGAAACAGCTTTAGCCTTCCCAGTAGCACCCACACAGCATTTTGCTGTGGCCCAACTCCCATCACCCTTCATCCTCCCTGCAGCTGCACACAGACTTTCAGCATTTAATCTGGAAGAAATCAACAAATACACATTGGAAAGGAACAGATATATCACTTAATTTAAGCTCTCTGGGAAAATTTATTTTCTTTTCCTTTTAGATTTGCAGATATACATCTGAGTAAGAAAACATGTCCCCAGTCTCATTTCCTTATTTTATGTGTGTATTAGTTTAATTATATATTGTTACAGTTTATTATTTGCATTTCAGCAATCCCTAGCAAGAAACAGGTTGTTCTGGGTACAGTATATTGTTATTATCTCCTCTTTAAATGTGCAAATAATTAAACATTGTATTTTTATTTTAGCAAGTATTTATGGAGAAGTAAGAAAAACACATATATGATATACAAAAGGAAATAAACCTAATTAGCAGAGCCTGGTGACAGCGATAGCAAATAGACTTGTCTAACATTCGTGTAAAATTATGAACTAGTGATTAGGGGCTACCCATTTAATTTTAGCATTGATGGAAGACTCTGAGTTGCTTGTGTTTAGTGGCTAATTTTAAAGGACGACTCAGACTTCCAACGTGAATGTGAGTTAGGCACCAAGTTCAATCACCTAAACTCTTCAGTGCTTGAAAGACTTTTAGCACATCTAAAGTGTTTAGAAATGTTTGCTCACATACCCAAAGCATTGTCCCCATGGGAAAATTTAGGATCCTGCTTACCCTAACAAAAGATCAAAATTAGAGAAAAATTAGTACCCATGTAGTGCCCTAATTCTGTTCGCTTTTAAACCTGGGCAAGTTCTAAAACCTCTTCTAGAGGCACCCAAGGTCTATATTACATAGATCATGTGGATCCTGCACCTCACACAACTCAATATACAGAAAGGGGTCACAAATAGCTATATATATAAACTATATATATTAATATATAATATATAATATATAATACATGATATATGTAATATATATTATATATAATACATATAATATATATACATATAATATATATACACATATAATACATATAATATATACATATAAAATAGCACAAATATCTACCACAACCATGCACACTGGTGTAACCAGATGCTGCTTGCCTATGTATTCATCTGACCATCATATTTCTAAAATATAGGCAATCTCCACCACTACTTGAAACAGGTTGTGCATGCACCCCAGTCCCATGACCTAACAAAGATGTACACTTGCATTTCTCAAGCAGACATATATCCTTTCTATGAAAGGA
Organism: Pezoporus occidentalis; assembly: GCF_034315485.1. Classification (NCBI taxonomy): domain Eukaryota; kingdom Metazoa; phylum Chordata; class Aves; order Psittaciformes; family Psittacidae; genus Pezoporus; species Pezoporus occidentalis. Next base: position 10,341,691 of record NW_026915835.1, read on the forward strand.
CACATCTGTATTTTCATCATACATCACCCTGGGAAAGAAAGAACAGCGTTTACCAAAGCCACTCATCTAGCCTTTGGCTAGATTTGTGCTACTTTCTATTTCAAAAGCATCTTGGTGCAGGACACAGGAAATTGACTGCAGGCCAGATGATCTTTTGGGGAAAGTTACATCTGGCTCAGTTGCTAGCACAGCTTCAACAAGAGAATGGTGAGGGATCTTACTGCTCCGCCTCCCCTTTGAATTCATAACTCTGTACTGAAAGGGATGCAAAATTCATCTGGACCATATGAGAGCAAAGAATTTACCCAGTAAAAAGAGTTATTCTGACTCACATACTGAATGCATCACAGGTTTCAGGTAGTGCTTATGCATTTCTTAGAAAAGTCAAAAATTATACTGCAAGCACACACAAGTGTACAGAAGTTCTGCTTTCCACAAATCCCACCAATGAGCTCAAACTTGTAGTCAAAAACCTAAACCTCAGTTCTGGAAGTGCCAGTAGCACAGTATGCCACTCATCTGTGGGCCTGGGGTAGCCCCCTCTCCTTGCAACAAATGCTAAATACAGAAATAATTTTAAATGGCATAGATTACAGAAATTGACAATATTGTGCACAGGTTATTTTAATAGAATCTACTGTTTTAAAGAGGATACTTAACTTTTTCTACACAGATGGGATTTTTTTTGTTGTTGCTGTTGTTAAGAAGTGGTTTTCTAATGTTGTCCTGACAGAGACTAAATCTGTGGGGGAAAAAATGCCTTGATGGCTGTGGAAACCTTATAATGAAATGTGGAGATAGATACAGTGAAAAAATCCAAAAGGACTTATGTCCCACCTCTTTACCCTGACATAATTTGTCATGATGTGGAATCCCAAGGTAAGGAGTAGTAAGTAAAAAAGCCCAATGAGGCATAAAGAAGTCTCAGATTTCTTTACTGCATTGCCTTTTATTTTAGCTCCACACTCTGGCTAAGATTAGGTTGTTAGGTTGTTGGCTTTTCATCTTTTTTTGTTGTTTGGTGGGTTTTCTTTTTTGTTTGTTGGGTTCTTGAGGGTTTTTTTGGGGGGGGGGTCAGGGGAAGCAATGAATGAATTTCACTTTACATTTTCTGTAAAACAAAACTGAATGCATTCTTGGCAAATTAATCCTGGTCATTTACCCTGAAGTAGCACAGCACTTTCATATTAGATCACAAGATTAGCTAACCTGTTGATGCTGAATGGTTTGCTCATTAGGTTCCTGTCTAGAGACACTGAGTGTACGCATTTGTCAATAAAATTACTAAGAACTTTCCTGTACATGCATGCACAGCTAAAACATTAGATACTTTCTAACTGCACTTTTTCCTTCAGAAGAAAATACATTCTTTATAGATTGCAGATCTTGTACAAGAATGCTAACTCTTGCAGAATTACAGATTTCAGTATTTAAGACCCTGAGTCTCAGAACCACAAAAACCAATCATACTCTTTCAGATCAGGCTTATATAGCAATACTTAATTCTTAAATAGCAGTATTTTTTCATTATTAGATCTCAAAACATCAAAACACTATCAATGAATGGATCATATACTTTTCATAAAACAATTCTGAAGTGCCATAAACTTTAATGAGATTGTTTAAGAAAGTAAAGTGAATAGGATTTGGCCCTACTTTTTCATAGCCTTTGCTGAACAGGATATAAATGATTTTATGTATTTGCAGGAATGAGCAGGGAAAAATATTGTGACAATCACATTAAAAGTTAGTAGCTGCACAGATGAGGCTTATCTGGAATTAATACAATATGGCTGCATTATTTCTTGCACTATCATTTGGCTTCTTCATGCAGTGTACAACCATACTGCTGCAAAAATTCCATGTGGGGAACACATGATCACTGAATTTGTGGACAAACCGATTCTTCATTCTAATATGAAACACTAACATCTTGCTACAAACTACATGCTAGTGTATACCTTAAATAATATTTGAATCAGGTTGTACTGTATACACAACAGAGAACTTGACTACCAAATATGAAATCTGCATAATATTTGGTAATACACTTCTGTGTCTATTGTTTGAAGATAGTGCTCTAAGTGAAATGAGCTCATAGATATAAAAGAAGTGCTTTTTGTAATGCTTTTATGGGAGACACACTTCAAATAGCTTTAAATATCAATCCACGTTGGCACTCCAGCAATTTAAAATAACTATTTATTAAAGAAGTGTTTCTCTGCTTAGTAAATGAGATAAATTTAAACAGTAAGATACATTTCAACACCAAGTAACAAAAAGAGCTTTTAAGACAAATGTTGTTAAACACACCAATGTAATTTTCATCAAGTTCTCTGCTGTGGTGTAATACATAATCTGTATTTTTATTTAATGTATCTGACAGCTTCTAAATTTGTTTGCTGTGGTTCCTTTAAAACCTAAATTACTAGGAAGTTTCAGTAAATTAGTTGATTCAAATGATCTTATGAACTAATTAAGCTAGAATGGTTCTATTAATTTAGACAAATCTGCAACTGGCACCTCTCCATCCCTTTAAGCTGATCTACAGAAAGGCCTACCTGGATGTTAGTCAGGAGGGTCTCTATGGAGGACAATCCATCAGGGAATAGAAAAGGAGATGGAAAACCTGGAGGTAGTGGTTGCCCATGACCAGTTAGAGAAAGTTTGTCAAGGCTGTCTCTTGCGGTTGGTGTGGAGAGCGGGGTCTCATCTGTATGTGATTGAAACAAAAATATAGAACAAGTTACGCTTGTCTGTTTTTATTAGACCTCAGTAATGGCTTCCCTAGTGGTTTCCAGAACATTTATTGCAAATTGGTTCCTGCTATCAGGAGAGAATGCTTTCTGCTGAATTTTCTTTAATGAAAAAGCTGTGGAGATACAACAAGATAACATTAATGAGTAACTTTATAAGCCTTTTAAATGCAGTCTCTAATGAGACTGACTTTACAGTGCCATAGAATCTTTTTAAAACAAATATTATCTCACATATACTTGTGATAATATATTCAGGCTGACTTTATGGGCACCTTCCCAATTATCTCATTTTAGTTTGTGTTCTATTTGGATTGACAATAGAAGATTTTCTAGCATGACATATATTTTGTATACGAGAAATATCTGAGTATGAGGCATCCCATACAATTAACTCTTCCCACTCTTAATGGTTTCACTTACAGCCCTGAAGATTCAGCAACACTGAGAAAAGCTACAGGTCCTCAATGCATTTTTAATCAAGAAAGTACACCCGATTCTCACAAGTGAAACATGCTCTGAACAATACATGAAATTAACAGCATGGTTACAATCACTGGCCTAATTTTTTTAAGCACAGACATCTTCTAACAATTAGTGCTAAATGCCTTAGTGGAATCTTTGTAACAATCAGATCTGATCAGTACTGACATCACAATGGGAAAAAAGTCCCACAGCTGTAAGACTTCTAATATTAAAGTTTCACAGATAAACTGTGAATGGATTATAAAGTAAACAAAAATAAATAAATAAATAACCCCCACCCCACAATTAATAGAAACTTCAGTACCCTGCCTTGTCTTTTCTTTTTGAAATGTTTTTAGACTACTGTTGATATGATACAGAAATTTAAGTCAATTTCTTTGCACCAGATATTAATCTGAATTCTTCAAAAGGAAAACTAAGTATCTATACATATAGGTAGATACATATATCTATACATACTCTTCTTACCAAGGGCTCAATCATTAACTGACAGTTATTGATGTATCTCAATACAATACAAGGGCAGCAGAATATATTCCTGGTATTATGCAAACCTCTGCACAGCTACTTGACTACAGAAGAGTCTGTCAAACTTGCTCTTTTCCATTATGGCTTTGATCATTATAAGACATATATTTTGAGGTATTTTAATTTCATTTACTTTCTGCATTTTAATGATGGTTTCAGTAATAATTGTATTTCACCAATTTATCCTATCACGTACATTAGGAATTGTTTTTATTATATGGAAGTTCTGATTCTAGTTACCTAAAAAGCTCTCTCTTTGACTGGTTTGAAGTACTTTCCGAAGTAGACGTAGGATAGGACCAGGCAAATTTAAAACTGCAGCAATGAAGAGTTAGAGCCTACGCTTTGATGACCCCAGGACCAGAAAAACAAAATTCAGAGTCCTAATTCATTTCAACAATGCCCATCTACCATTGCTGCAGAAGGAAGAAAACTCCATCAACAATGTTCAGGTGCAGATTTCATGCCCCATTTACTCACCAGCTCTGTTGTGCTGGTCAGTATTTACAGTGTTAAGGTAAAAGTCTCACCCAGTGTGTCCCTCCACAGAAATACCCAAACAGGCAATCGGACATCTGCTTCTGGGCTTGCCCCACTTAGCTCTTTCTGTAGCCAGTGGAGGGAAGCAGACACCAGTTTGAAGTACTAATCCATCTGAACTATCACAGACGTCTACTACAGGAGACAAATTTTCCTCTAGAAGTGGCTGTAAGAAAAGCCTAAGCTGACTAGCTCAGATGGAAAGTTCTACTTTGGCAAGATCAGACCTACCATGGAAGGTGTTCTTCCTACTTCACTGTCTCTCAGGCTGACAGTAGCATACACAAGGAGGAATAACCTGTTTCATGTCCCCTATTTGTCACACCTTGTGCCACAATTACTCTTTTCTCATAAAGTCATAATTCAAAAACTTGTAAAAGTAATCTTTGTGAAAGGAACTGATGTTAACCAATGAAAGCTTCAGGCCCTTCAGAGTCATAAAAAATATTTTCATCTGTATTTAAGTTTTCCAGTCATGTCACAAAATGCTGAAAAAAAAACCGGCATTAGATTAGTGATTGTATCTATCTACCTTAATGAGATTCAAAGCAGGATTTGATGTAGTCTATGGATGTATCCTCTGACCTCATCCTATACCCACAGCAACATGGACATCTCTCTAGTAATTTTGTAGTAGCATACTGAAGTTTGGTCCTAAATTTCTTTCTTTTTTCTCCCCAACTTTTAAGCTGTTATAGAAATATTCACCACTTCATGAGAAAAAAATAAATTAGGTATTCCCGGGTATTGCAAACTAACTTGCTATTTTCATATCATCCTGTTAGTTCATCTTCACAAATCCTATTCCAGTGTGAAATATCATTACCAAATTTTTTTTTTTTCCAAACTGCTGTCGGAATTGCTATGCTTTCATTAATCAAAAGAAACAAACCAAAATTTAAACAAAACTGGTTACACAATACACAGTATGATTGCATTTTTTTTTTATCTTAGCTGCAAATATTGCTTTCCCAAATGATTCCTACTCAACATTAAAAAAAAATAAAAAAATTGCAAACCCTCTTCTGTGTTATACCACTGAAATTTTTGGCCACTCATTTATATCAGGTCCAGTGAATTTCCACTGAAGGTATTGGACTTGCGCGGTATAGCATGAAAGAGTCCAATCAGTAGGATGCATGGTAGAATTGATTCATATAAATGAGAAAGTAAAGTAAAAAAAAAACAAACCATCATTTGCCTCTAGGTTTTTCAGAGCAATGAGCCAATAACCTCTCATACTTTCTAAGACAACTTAGAATTTTATGAATATTTTAGATCTCAAATTGTCAAAATATTTTAATACCTACTAGATAAAATTGACCAACTTAACAATTCCATAAGCCTTAAGTCACTTAAAACTATGCTATTCCATGCACTTACTGTGATACAGAAAGCTCCCAATACAGGTCTTGTCACAGAATTTAAGCAAAACATTAAATTTTTTACTGTATTACTACTTTTAAATAAATAGATCTTAAGTTTGCTGTACTTTGTGCATGCGCAAAACATGATGTGAAGTTTGCAAAGATGTTCGTAACAATGTGTGGTGTGTTTTTAAAACAGGCAAAGTAACTCAAGAAAGGTTAAAACTCAAAATAACATCCGAACTCTAATGTTATAATAAATAACAGAAACAAATTTACACTGAAGAGTAAGACTAGAGAGCTGAACTTACTATGAACTTATTTTAATGAAACGTCAACTCAGAAAAAAAAAGACTAATGTGAATTTGTTTTCTTGATATCCCATGTGAAATAAACTTTGAGTATGAGTATGTTTGAAACAGCAAATGTACATATTATACACAGGAAGCATGGATATTTGTGTATGTGAGATAAGCAATGATCGAGAAAATCTTGAAAAAATGCATTTTTAAGAAAAACCACATTGTAAACACAGCCAATTAAAACATAACTACATATCTTAGTAGTAAAATAATATGACCTCTTGCCATTAAAGCATTTTAAAAACTTCCATTCCTGCAGAATTCCTCTTTTCTCAATACAATGAGGTATTTTTGCTTCCAAATAATCACTAGCCTAACATCTTTTAAACTGTTGCAAAGAAACTACTAATGTTCCTCTTAACCTAGTAGCAGAGAAATGCTGCAAAACTTATGAGCCCTTGCTGGGAGGCAGAGATTTGGCATTTTCAGTCTAAATGCATCAAAAGAAGCATTCTCAGACAAGTCAGGGCAAGAGGGGAAGAGTGTCAATCTACAACTCCATTGTCAGAGTTGGGAGCACAACAGTGTAAAGAAAGGGGCGTGAGGAAAAGAAAGAACACAACAGAACAAAGAGGTGTCCCGCTCTGCCGTGGCTTGTGCTGAGAACTGAGGTGTTATAAATTAACAAATAAAGAAGGACAGGACAAGCTGTTGCCCAAGCTTCTACAGTATCGGAGCAGAGATGAATATGTGCCTTGACATACGAAATAAATCACCATAATAAGCAAGTCTGAATGCAACATACCTTTAAAATATTTGCAAATGCTACATCCACTCCATCCATTGTTTCTCAATTTCCAAAATTCACCTGTTTTCGTCAAACCAGATTTTATCTGCAAACAGCAGCTGGTTTGGGCCAAATACAACATTTTTCACTGTATTTGGTTTGTTGCCATTCTATTTTACTCTTTCACCAGATAACATGGAAACAGACATCCTGAAAGCTGTGACAGCTATTTAAACAATAATAGATGAATAGAGGTAGCCATTCTCTTGTCTTTGTTCCTAAAAGCAAGTAGGATAAGTTCAGACTGGTCACCAATCAAACTGGAGAATACTGATATTGCCAAGTTGTGAAAGCAAGTGACAATAGCCAGCTCAAAAAAAAAAAACAAACAGAAGTATACTGATTACTGTCTTTCTGTAAGCATTTAATGTTTTATTGTAATGCATCTTGATGCTTTATTGTTCTCCGTAAAATATTTCACGTGTTTGCTCCTAAAACAGGCTCATTCTTACCATTTGAATGATGAAAGAGGATCCTGTTTACACTTTTTGCTATCATAAATCTGGTGCATACATTTTTGTAGAAGCAATCTATTCTATCTGGCTTAATACAGTTTCGGTTCATGTTGTCAAACATCCTTTAGTACCCATTTTTTTATATTTCACCTTCCTCAGAGTTAGAAGTGTCAGGTGTGAGAAGCTCCTCTATTTTAATTAATCAATAATTGTTGATTTATATTAGCACAAAAGAACAGAGGGTCCCGTACCCTGAACTGAAACATTTAACAACCTGAGGCATACTAAAAATAAAATAAAATAAAAAAAAATCCTCTTGCTCAATTCCAGTATCGTTTGCCTGCTTTAGAGATTTGGTCATTCAAGATTCACCCTGCACATAACTAGGGGCAATGTGAGGTGACTGTGAAGATTGTTACAAACTGTAAGAAGAATGTACTGAAACTAACTCTTATAAAAACACTGTTTTTTTTCAATCTACATTTTAATTTCTTCTTTTTATGCTAAAAATAGTTCTCCAGGAAATCCAAATTATTCTGAAATAAAAATATTTACTGTTGGAAATCAGGGAAAATATACAAAATATGTAAAATATAAAATATAAAACTAGACTGGCTTGCTGATTGTTGCTTCTGTAGCATTTAAAAGAGGCTGGTGCTCTCACAGTTAACAGTACTATTGCAAATGCTGTCCACTGAGCTGTTCTATTTCTTGGCTTGGTATGTTTAGTAACTCACGAATAATGAAATACAACTAAAAGATTGGAATCCTACATGGAAAGGACCATGGCTACTAAGATTATGTTTCTTGGATGCGTATATTGCACATGATGGCTTTATACCTGGCTTTATACATATATTTGTGCAAAACAGGTCTTACAGAACTCATCCATTTGTGTAACACTTCCACCATTATGGACTGACCATTTTCATAAGTGGCATGGTTTCAAAATATGCACAGTTTCACTTAATGTAAATGACTACACAAGAGCAAAGATACATAAGAACACAGTTATATATGTCCACTTCGGAGGTAGGTTTAGATGCAGGACTTGTCCGTCAACAGTAAGACTCGTTTACTGACAATTCTGCCTGATTTTAACCACTGAAAATACAATATTCTAGCTTGATAGCTGTCCTTTTTGGAAAGAGATTTCCAATTGATACATTTCCAGTATTTCTTTAATCATTTTTGAAGAAAATGTGGTCTCTGCAGATCATTCATCACTGCTGCATTGAGGGTCATTGAGGTACTGCAGTTGGAGTTGTCTCCATAATGGCAAATAAGAGCCAGATGGACAAGCACACATTGAACCCAAGGGTAAGGACCTTTTTTTCTCCTCAGTTCAGTGATATCCCTTCTGATACCCTGTAAGCCAATTTATCTGTAAACACAGAGGGAAAAAAAGGAATATATTGCTGCATGGAATTGGGACGTGGGGGTTTGGGAAAAGGGATGACTTGACAAGGAGACAGGGACTAATCAAGTAAGTGAGGGAACACTTTGCTGAGAAAATAGGAAAGAAGGACACTCAAGGTGGCTAAGCACTTTGGAAAGGGATAATAGCATTGGGATTATGTGGTGAAGGAGGGAAGAAAGAGCGCCCAGGAGCAAGACACGTATACTGACTCAGCAAGAAATAAACAAAACATCCAAAGTTTTTTTTTAAGCAGCATGTTTTGTACAAGTAATTCTGCAGTACTTCAAGAACTGTTTTTCAACGTAAATTAAATTTATAGTTGTCAACATCAAAAATATAAAATTATGTTCTTTAAAGATCACATTTTTTAGTTTTGTTAAGGAATTACTGGAATAACTTCACTATAACTGCATGGAAAGAGTTGCAAAATATATCAAAAAAGCAAAAATGTAATTAGTGGTGAGGTTCCAGCTGCGAGGATTTCTTCAGGCTTTTTGGACTAGATCAAGTTGAGTTTATTCTTCACTTTACATGTCCCTAGGAGGGCCTCAGGGTCAATCAGCACAACTTACCTAATTTTCTCTTTCAATAAAAGGATTATTTTAATAACCTTTATCTTACTTTGCAGCCTATTACTGATTAGGGCTGGGTAAAGCAGTATTTGCTGATTTATTTTTTCTAAGGATTTCACAATATTTCAGAATAAATTGTAGTTCTTAAACAGATGTATTTTGCCATACAATAGAATGTTAAGATGCCCGAGATATTTCCACTTATGCACTTTGGCATCATAACGCCACATAAGGTGAGAAACAAAAAAACATAAAAATTACCCTGTTCACTCACTGAATTTTTCATTCAGTTTCTTGAAGTGCATGAAAGGGAAGAAACAGGATAGTCAGAGATGATTCGGTATATATCTGTTAATTATAAGTTACTATTTTCTTGAATACCTGACAGTAACTTATACCAACTCTGAAGAAATACAAATTCCTAAAGATAAAATGACAGAAAGGTACACCAAGTATGTTATTACATTTTTAAGAGGATAGTGGTATAAATACAGGGCACTATAATATTATAACCTGCAATACTTAATTATGAGAACTATGTACATTATTTCTTTTTCAAAGATCCTTACATGCTACTGGCAGGGGCTGGATGCAGATTAAGACCATCTGTTCTTTGGATGCCGAAAACGTATAAATGTATTTTACTGGTTTATGTCAAATGTCCCGATTAGTACTCTGGTAGCTCCACTCCATCAGCCAGGCCATACATAGTACTAAAAAAGAATGTTTCTTGGCTTCGTAGCAAAGAGAATTGCATATATGCACAGGTTTATGTGGAGTGTGTATGTGCAGTGTGTATGTGTTTCTCTAACGGTTCATTTTGAGCTTTTTTTGAAGTCATGCTGAGGGTTGTCCATAATCATCTATGTAGTAAAGAGATATATTTGTTTAGGAAACCAAAACTCACCATTCATGATACTAGCTATTTAATCTGCTTTTCTTTGTTGGCTACAGAAGCTGGTTCCCTCATCTATATAGCCTGCCTGTACATCTAGCTTTCCTAAATGTATGCAGAAGCAAAGATGAAGCCAAGTATTTTGAGTCCAAGCAAAATTCCTGATTAACATCAACCTTCAAATTAGGGATTTGGTTTAAAGACCGCATAATTAATATATTGTACACTAAACATCACATTTTCAAAATTATGGACATAAATATACACATCTCAGCTGATAAAAGCAATACACAAGGTAATACATCCATGGTATGAATACTTAATTTTTGTGCTGCCTGTTCCTCCCTGTACTTTAACTGTCTCCGTATGGCTACTGCAAAATGCAGATAAAAACCATTACAGAATGTAACAACTGCCTTTTGCTAAATGTTATTAGATCGTTTCAAGTGCCACATGATTTGGATTAATAAACCTCTGGACATGTTTCATAAAAGTTGAAAAAACCCTATTATTTGGGGATTTAAGGTGATTTAAAAAATAAGGAATATCAATATTCTTAGAATTTTTGTCATTGTCAGCTGAAATAACACCACTCCTTTTTTGTAAGCATAACAGTGGTAAGAAGGGAATTCTTGATAAGAGCACAGCTGGTAACTTGTAATTCTCTGAAGATGAAGGTTTTATGGTAATACCTGGAACAGCATTGTATTCACACTGTTTTTCTTGGTCTGTGTTCAGTTTATAATTCTAATATTCATTCTCTTCAGAAAAAAAAAAACAAACACCCAAACCCAAGACATTTTCAAAAAGTCCGTATCTAGCAAATCTTGCAGTTATGGGGGACTGAGCATCAATGCTCTTGCTGCCTTCTCACATGGCCCATGTTCTTGGTAGTCTACTGACAGCATGAATCAGATGCCCAAACAGAAAATTAATAGATGGCAATGTGTCTGTGCCACAATCATCAGCTGTCTTTCATTCAGCAACACATAACCTGTCCCACACCCTTGTCCCTAGAGTGCTGGCAAGATGAAGTTGACCAGGCATGCTTGGCATCTGGTGTAAAGTGGAAGCACGGAAGTCAACAAAACCGTATTTCACAAATAAATATGTCAGGGAAATTCAACAGAGAAGACAGAAGAGGTTTGAAGACTTTGCATTTATAGTGGTTTATATTGGTCACCTGCCCCAGTAGAAAAATATTTGTCTGGTCAGGATTTGTAAACTGGATCTATTAATTAATGTGTTCTGTTTAACTATATATTCATACAGAATACTGTCATTTTTCTTCTTAAAACAGATGTTCAGTGACAGCAATTTTTGCAGAAACCAAATATTTTTAAAACATGTCTACTTATATTCACTTTACTTTCAAGAACCTATTAATGCCCATGATTTTAATAACTCCTTTAATAAAAAGAATGCTATCAAGTACCTCTAATATTCAGATGCACAATATGTTAATTAGACCACTGAATAAGATGACCGGTCTAAAAAAACATTAGAAAGATAGAAACATACTAAGAATACCTGTTTCCAAGCTTTCCCCATGCCACAATTCCTATCCTTGATGTATTATTGCCTCACAATTACAGCTAAAAACGCCAATAAAATACAAGAATCAAGAAATAGTCACATGGACTCACCCAACACAGCTGTATGGGGCTACTGGGTAATAAGTTCAAGAATTCTTGAATATGCAAGGAAAAACTACAAATGCATTGGAAACACAGGGGAAGAAACCCTGCTTTGAAAAGAAAGTACCTAGGGGACTGTGTTGGTCAAGCCCTGCAGATACCCTTTCAAAGAGTTAAGGTAACAGGTGTTTTATCATCAGCAGTTCAACAACATCCAGTCTTCGCTTAAGTACCTAAATGGCAATACACATTTTTAACAGAAATATGTGACCTAGTAACTCCAAGATCTTCTCACAGCTAATACAGTAATTGTTAATGAAAACAAAGGGATGTGAAGCATCTCATTTTAACAGATTCTAACCAGAAAGGGTACAAAATGAGAAAGCTGTTTTAGTATCATGACGCAGTATAACACAGAGGCTTCGTTAGTTTTGGGGCTAAAACCTCCACGTCTGCACAGGAGACTATAAATTATATTTAACAGAAATTTTTAAATTGTTTTGCAATTTTTTTTTTTTTAACATAAATAATTAGCATCCTAAATGTGCCTATGAATAGTTCCAGTCCTCAGATGCAAAATGTTGCAGACAATAACTGATGTACAATTTTGGCTTATATTGTTATGATAACCCTACAGAAATTTGGCTGTCTGCCTATAGGAGTTCAATATCAGTTCCATAGTTTGTAGCATCAGAAACAGTCCTTTACAATATTACAGCCACATTTCTCAACCCATTGCCTATAGATTATATCCCAAAATCTGATTTTCACAGAAATCCGTAATTATAAACAAACTAAAATCCCACACCAGAGTGCTCAGAAACAAAATTCAGAATGAAAAGGCAAGCATTTTTGCATCTGATATGATTCCTGTTGCAATTCATTCATCAAACATCTGCAACAAGCTGCCAGAATGTGTCCATTAGAGATTTCTATGGCATTCACTAGCTTGATGCTCACTGATAGAATAATGTAGAAGTTTTACCTCTAATGTTTTCTGCTCCATTTGAGGCATCCACTTTAAAGTGAGATTTGGCCTGCAAGCATCTTCATGTCTTGAAATATGTAACTTATGCTAATATATCAGAATATGTATTAGAAAAGACCAAAAAAAAAATATCCTTTATGCATTAGAGGTCACATTCAGCACTGATTCAAGAAAGTACAAAATAGTTTGGAGTCATCATGCAACCTGGATCAGTTTGGTTCGAATTAAATATAGAAAATTAAGGTACCTTTAACAGCAAAAATGCTGCATACTTGCCAAGAAATTAAAATCTTTCCCAGGATCCAGTTTAAAACCTTCATGAAAATTAAACATTGCATTCAGCCTTTTAACTATAATATCAAGAAAATATGCATTATAACTCCACTACAGGGACATATCTTTTTACTATTTCTGTTTCACATCAGAATTTCTGTAAGTCTTTCAATGTTTATGCCAATAACATAACGGAAAACTTACTTATTTCAATCCTTAAGCAATTATTAATGCTATGTAATAGAAGCAAAATACAAATCCTAAGAGTGTTTTACATGCTCTCTACTACATTATGATAATTCATGTGTAAGTGTACATAAACAAAACAGGAAGCCTTATGTGCAAAAGTAACTGTGCAAACAGTTACTACCTATACAAACTGAAACAAATCAGAAAAGCTTTATCATCTTAACCTGATGAGCTCATTACATATTTAAAGATAATACTTTCATTCAGTATCCTGATAGCAGGTTGACTTTTAGCCCAGCTAGTGAAAGACCAGGAGCTGCATCAGGAAATGACCGCCATGCATGGTTTTGTGAACTGCTGCACCCAGAAGACTGAGCGCAGCAACTCACAGCAACCTCATCAATTTTTTTTCCAGTTTTTGAAAGGAAGTCAAAAAGTCCTGCTGATAGAGGTTGCTCTTTTCCCAAATGTAGCACAATTCAGTGAGTTAAAAAAATATAATCAAATTTGTCCTTTTATATTTTTTGAAATTTTTATTTTATAAATTGGATTTTTTTTTAGGTTTTGAAAATTACTTTCAGAATCATTGTCCTTTGTCTTCTCTTTGCCTTCTTCTGTAACTCAGAATGTTCTACTTCTTCCTGCAATCTTTTCCTTACTTGTCAAACATTTTTCTCAGTAATATTTACTGGTACTGAAGTCTTTTTTGTTTCAGTAGTTTCTTCGCCTTCCAAGATATGGAAATTTAGTCTGCTTGTTGACTAAAGACTAGAGGAGAAAAAATACAGTTAGAGAAAAGGAAAAGATTCTGAAAGAAATCTGAACGGATAACTCAACCCAAATAATCTCCCTACTTGCAAAATAAGACAGAGATTGACTTCTTTTCTCTTTATTCATTTTCACACATACAACAAGATCTAAAGCATTATCACAACACATAAGAAAGTGGAAAATAAGGTCTTAAAAACACATCTTTAATTTATCCTCCACTTTCCTATATTTTGGTATAATCATAAAAGGAGTAGTCCTGATAAGACTTTTGATTTTTTGATTTTTTTTGAAGTATAGGGAGAATGTAGGCCCCCTCAGGAAGCTCTCAGGAGAACGGGCTACACAGGATTTGGAGAAGGCTGAGGTTCTGAATGACTTCTTTGCCTCGGTCTTCACTGGCAAAGGCTCTGACCAAACCACTCAAGTCTTGGAAGGCAGATGCAGGGACTGTGAGAATGAAGACCTTGCGCCCACTGTAGGAGAGGAACTGGTTCGAGACCGTCTAAAAATCTGAATGTGCACAAGTCCATGGGTCCTGATGAGATCCATCTGCGGGTCCTGAAGGAGCTGGCAAATGAAGTTGTGAAGCCGCTGGCCATCATATTTGGGAAGTCACAGCAGTCAGGTGAAGTTCCCGAGGACTGGAAAAAGGGAAATACCACCCCCATTTTCAAGAAGGGGAAAATGGATGACCCGGGGAATTACAGACCAGTCAGTGTCACCTCTGTGCCTGGCAAAATCTTGGAGCAGATTCTCCTGGAAGGCATGCTAAGGCACATGAAAATCAACAAGGTGCTTGGTGACAGCCAGCATGGCTTCACTAAGGGGAAATCCTGCCTGACCAATTTGGTGGCCTTCTATGATGGGGCTACAGAACTGATGGACAGGGGTAGAGCAGTTGATGTCATCTACCTGGACTTGTGCAAAGCGTTCGACACTGTCCCACGCGACATCCTTGTCTCTAAATTGGAGCGACATCAATTTGATGGATGGACCACTCGGTGGATAAAGAACTGGCTGGATGGCCACACGCAAAGAGTTGTGGTCAATGGCTCAGTGTTCAGATGAAGACCAGTGATGACTGGTGTCCCTCAGGGATCAGTGTTGGGACCGGTCTTGTTCAACATCTTCATCGCTGACGTGGACAGTGGGATTGAGTGCGCCCTCAGCAAGTTTGTCGATGACACCAAGCTGTGTGGTTCGGTTGTGTCGTGGTTTAAACCCAGTCAGGTAGCTGGAGGGAAGGAATGCCATCCAGAGGGACCTTGACACACTTGTGACGTGGGTGGATGCCAATCTCATGAAGATTAACCATGCCAAGTGCAAGGTCCTACACCTGGGTCGGAGAAATCCCAGGCACAGCTACAGGTTGGGCAGAGAAGAGATTCAGAGCAGCCCTGCGGAGAAGGACTTGGGGGTGTTGGTTGATGAGAAAATGAACATGAGCCAGCTTCAGTGTGCTCTTGCAGCCCAGAAAGCCAACTGTAACCTGGGCTGCATCAAAAGCAGCGTGACCAGCAGGTCGAAGGAGGTGATCCTGCCCCTCTACTCTGCTCTCCTAGACCTCCCCTGTATTATTGTGTGCAGTTCTGGTGTCCTCAACATAAAAAAGTCATGGAACTGTTGGAACAAGTCCAGAGAAGGGCCACGAGGATGATGAGGGGACTGGAGCACCTCCCCTATGAAGAAAGGCTGAGGAGGTTGGGGCTGTTCAGCCTGGAGAAGAGAAGGCTGCGTGGAGATCTCATAGCAGCCTTCCAGTATCTGAAGGGGGCCTATAGGGATGCTGGAGAGGGACACTTCATTAGAGACTGTAGTGACAGGACAAGGGCTAATGAGTTCCCCCCCTAAACAGGGGAAGTTTAGATTGGATATAAGAAGGAAATTCTTTCCTGTTAGGGTGGTGAGGCACTGGAATAGGTTGCCCAGGGAGGTTGTGAATGCTCCATCCCTGGCAGTGTTCAAGACCAGGTTGGACGAGGCCTTGGGTGATATGATTTAGTGTAAGGTGTCCCTGCCCATGGCAGGGGATTTGGAATTAGATGATCTTAAGGTCCTTTCCAACCCTAATAATTCTATGATTCTATGATTCTATAAATAATTGTAGATAATATAGTTATGTTTACATGGGAATGTGTGCGATGGTTCAACATTAAGTCCACTGCTTTGAAACAGAATGTGCATTTTGTTATGCTACTTTACTGTGTCTTTGGTCTATAGAAGAAGCCACCATTATGGAGTACCACATCACTTTCAGTTGTTGAATACAAAAGCAACAGACTTCTTAGACATCAAAACAGCAGTGGTTCAGCTGGCAAAGACCTTTCCAGTTTCGTAGAGGAAACAAAGTGGAGTGAATGATGTAATCCTATGATTAATCTCAGTTCTCTAAAAGGTTAAGAGTATAGAAGCCATTTTGAAGTTCAGGATTTGACTCACAACTCTTACACATGTTAAATTTTTGCTTCAGGTTAAGAACAGGATTGAAAAAAAACCCAAAAGGAACACATTTCAGTGAAACTTTGCTCTAACCCTATCACTATTTTTGTCTGTTGTGTGTTTGTAGAACATTAAGGCTGGTCTTGTACAATACCATTATACAGCAGATGTTAAATGCTAAGTAAAATAGTCAGTTGTAAATGATTGATGATCCTCTTTATTATTTCAAAATAAGTCCTGATTATTTACATGGTTTTGGACATTGCTTGAAAGCATCATATTAAACCTAAAGAATTAATCCATTTTTCAATGGCTTTTGTGTGTAATGTATTAGGTATATTTTTACATTCTTCTCTGTAAAGGGCCCTGGTGTATGAGAAATGTTTAGAGTTCTGAGTGCTCCACCCAGTCCATATGGTAGGTTTGCTCTGTGTGTAAGACCTACCTTTTTCCACCAGGTCCATATGGCAGGCTTATGCTAGCCAGGGCCACCTATCCTCGACAGGGGCCATATGGCAAAGAGAGGTTGGTGAACACTCATTTACTTTGTATTAATATTTTACATGTCTCTAGCACATACACATACATACAGACATGTAGACATGTATGAACTATTAAGATTGGGTAGAAAAGACTTAGCTTCTGAAAATACTTCAGCCACATAATCAATACCCCGTGACAACATGATACAAGATGTAGATTCTGGGTTTTTCTGTTTTATTAAGGAACTGAAAACTCAAATGCATAATTTATCAAATTATTTAATAATTTCTGATGGTTTTAAGCATTTTGACAGATTATTATTTAGTTTAACAAACTTGTAGACATTAATACAGATGACATTTCACTATGAGTTAATATTACAAGAATAGAACCAAATCCCTTGAATCTACCCACTACCAAAGTGTGCACACACAGCGATTGAAAATATTTGTTTAAAGATTCATCTCTATGCTGCCTCACTAACAGCAGGTTTGAGAAGGTTACTGCTCTCTTGCTATATTTAAACGAACTGGCAATAAATCAGAGAAACAATAACAGTAAACTATGAAAAGATAAGTATTTCCAAATCACATGAAAAGTAAGTCGCTATTTCTTGAAGACACAATGCTGCTACCCTTACTATTGGAGTAACAGAAAAAGATGATCTGAAAACCATAGTATCTTCCTTCTGCTGTTTGTATGTGTCCTGAACTAGTAAAACACGAGTTTTTTACATGAGTAAAACAGTTGCATTGGGCTTGTTGGTTAAGGGCATGTATTTAAAATAAAGCAAAAAAAAAAAAAAAAAAGGAAAGGAAAAAAGACTGCAACTTTAAATTGTAATCCACATTTTCAAAGTAATTACTCTAAAATTGGCCCATGGTTACAGTGTTTAGAACTAAATGCAAAACTTTGCTGTAATTCTGAAGTAATTTAGGAGCCCTCAGAATTTTAGTTATACAGGAAAGATGGAAGCAATTTGTAACATGTTTATGAAAGTTTTATTGCACCTACAATCTGATTTAAGAAATGAAACAATATTCCCCAGTGGCAGAAATTTTACAAACAACTTTTACTTATTTGAAACTCAGAACATTAGAAAATGTAAAAATCATAATATATTGGTTTTATTCAGATGATTTATAGTGTTTCATCTAGTTTCTTCTTGTTTCAATTCATGTAAATAATTTCAATGTTGACATATGAATATTCAAATATCTAAAAGAACTACCAGTATTGAAAATAAATAGCATTAAAGTATTCAGAACAAGCACGCATGTACATGCTCTCATAGTCTGCTTTTGCATATAGCATTTATGTTCTGCAAACAATCAATAAAATACAGAAGAGTTTTCCACAAGGAATTTATTTTCTCATTTGAAAGCACCCCAAAAATAAGAAACATTTTAAGAAACCATGAGTATTTTATTAAAGATTTAAAAAAGCTAACTACTATGGCCATGCGTCTTCCTCCTAACCTTCCTGGTTTTGATCATAGCCAAATATAGCTAAAGCAATGGGGAAAAACAAAAGCTTTATTAATTTCAGGGGTTAAGAAACATGAACTCAAACCCTTTGCCTCTAACTTTCATTTCAGGAAAAGCATAGTATGTATCTTTAGGATTCATTTCTGTGCTTTCTTTCAGTTGTTCTTTTTTTAGATATATACTCTCTATGTTGCCTTTTGTACATTCTGTTTCTGATTTACAAATGCACAGGTACAAACTTTTAATTCTGAATTTTGGAGGATTTGTCTGTCTACATAATCACTCACAAAAATGCACATGGAGAGCTCACTTTGTGATTGGTGGGATTTACAGAGTGCTTAAAAGAGACGAAAGGTTGAATCCCTCTGCCTAGGTCTGCCAGGGAAGCTGTACTCTCTATATAAAGACCTAAATTCTCCATTCAACAATGAAGAGAAAGCAGGTGTCTGTCAGATACAGCTGATAGAGAGTGCCTAAACTTGAGCAGCTAGATTCTCCCTCTTGAGGTTTTCATAAGCACCTTCCTCATTTCACGAATTGTGCAAAGAACTAAGAAGACTATTTGAGAAGCCTGTGTTTTAACAGCAGAGATCCACTATATAATTTGAAACAGAATAAAAAGACAGATAGATAGATAGGTAGATAGACAAATTAGAGATGGAGAATCTAGCAATAACTAAAATTCTTAGTTTAGCTCTTTGTCATGTTAGCATAGCCCACAGTTTTAAACACATTCTTATGAAAGTATAAACCACAATTTTATGCTTTGCACTTTCTCACTGAGTCAGTAGTTTCCTCTTTTGGGAGAGTATGCTAAATTAATTGAGCATCTCAGTTGAATTCTTCATAAATACATACATTAAAGAGGAAAAAATATGAAGCCGACTTCATAAATATAATTCGCTGGGATTTCATTAAGGTTTAGATGTATAGTTTTGTATTTGAAAACCTCTGAAGGTTACAGGGTGAAACCTTCCAACAATATCTCCAACTCTTCAGGGACCAAATCCCATTATGTGGAGTTCAGTGAAGAGGGTAAACACTACCATAAAGAAATACAAATTGCACATATTTCCCATTTAGCCAGTGTCACAAAAGTTCACCATTTAGAATTCTAACCAGTTAGGACTTATTCTTGGAGGTCAAGTACCTTGTGAACCTTGTCATCTCACTGATGACATCATATCCCATCCATCAATTCTTTCAGGAGCACACTTGCCATCTGCTCAGCATGCTATAATAACTTATTAGACATATTCACAGGGTAACAATCTGTACAATGACACTGTTATCTTAATGCTGCCACATACAGAGATAGCAGCCATCGTTTCCCTGTCACAGCACAATTATTGTACCTTCCAACTTTAAAAGCAAAGTTACTTGGATATTTTAGATTCTTTTTTAAATCACATGGGAACAGTGAATTCTCATCAGAAATATATTTTTGGCTTTGTGGTGTTTTTTTGACCAGGAACTGATAAATTAAGGCTACAGCACAAAGCACTAAATTCAGTTTGATATACCTGTTTTGAATTTAGAAAATTTTTGCAGTCATATTCATTCTTTAGAGTGCAAAATAAACAAATCAAAAACATACAATACAATCACATGCATATAAATAGCACTGAAATCCAACTTATTCTCAGCAAAAACATTAACTTTCTAGAACTAATACTTGTTATTTCTTTAGCCTATCTTAAACATCTCTTCTTTCTAACAGCAATTACGAGGTAGAAATAAAACATGTACCCAAGCCGCTCATATTAAGCCTTAAGATTTCTTGAAATCTAAAAGCAATATGAATTTCTGGAGTTGCCTATACATTTTTGCAGCTTGTAAATACCGAGTATGGTTAGCACAGATGCTGTCATGGCACTTACGCCTTAACAGCAGTCCAGTATAACTCTCGCTTGACCTCAAAAAATATTTTCAGAAAAAAGGCAATATTTATTTTGCATTACACAGAATTCATCCTCTGTTCCTTCCTTTGGCTCGTCATTTATTCCAGCTTACACTGTGATCAACGTTGTACTAAAATAAAGTCAAGTACAACAGCCGCTCTCTGCCCATCAAAACTCACAGACGTCTGCCAAGCACTTGTAACAGCTGGTGTTACATTAATTAGTTTAAACTATTTATTTCATCCATCTCCAGAGCAGATTGAGCAAAAACATTAGAGATTATTCTAGCATCTGTAAGTGCCCTGCAAACATTAACCAACCAAAGTTAGAATATTAGTCATTAAATTATAGTATATGTGATTTAAGACTCTGTAGATTTATTGTAAATAAAAAAAGAAAATTATGCCGTTTAACATAGCTCTAGCAAGTTTTCTTTAACTGCCTGTTTAAAAAATCTTAGTTTTAAACTTACATAAGACTTTGTGCCCATAAAGTTTCTTTAAAAAAAAAAAAATTACTAGAAAGCTATTATAATTCCTGGCAGCATGGACCATTAAGCAATATATGACAGGGACTCAGTGACTCAGTGGATTAGTCAGAGGTTTTATGTCCACTATTGGAATCCAGCCCTAAATACGGTGATCAAAACAGTGTTATCAAACGGTTGTAAAAATCTCAATTAAAAATACCCCTATAGCCTCTACTAAGTTTTTAGTGGACAACATAATAGATCTTTCACTGTTGACAGAGTTCTCACAACTATCTTTTCTCTTTTAATAGGCTGAGAATGGATGCTGGCAAAAGAGTGTTGATTATAAGAGGTCCTAATGCCACGTTCCCTCCTCAAATGGTTTAGAAACAGAAGCCAATGCAAGGATGGCAGGAGCAGGCTCACAGCCACTGTCCATGGGCTCACCTCCACCAAAAATAAAAAGCTTCCAACATGGCTCAGTGAAATACTTAATATGAGAATACTTATTTTTAGTGCCTAGGGCTCAAAAAGGAAATCAAAGTCCTGTGCAAACGCTCAAGGGGTAACCCCTTCCCCGAGAAACTCAGCTGTAAATAAGCACAGAAGGAAACAGGCACAGAAAGGTGAAATGCTTTGCCCAAAGTCATACAACAGGTTACTGGCAAACCCTGAAACATAATCAAAGCCTCCTAACTCTCATCAAGTTCAGAAACAGCACCACAACCCAATAGCTCACTTGCAGAACAAAAAAGCAGGTTAATCCACATAGAAGTTTATCAGAATCAGACTCTTACACAATAATGTCCTCAAGTCTAACCAGATTCTTTTTTTCCCAATATTACATTATGGAAATGTGTATTACAATGATTTTAAAATGTGGTTACTGATATTAACATCAGATTTGAGTAAATGAAGCTAAAGATAACAATAATCTAATTGATCAGTTTAGAAAGCTACATTTACCCTCAAAATATTTGTATTTACAAGCAAAATTAACAAACAGATTTAGTCACACTATCTGAACAGTAAAGTGAGAAAATAAACCTGATGTTTACATTTAACTAAAATATAGATCCTGAACCTGTGATATTCCAGTTCTTTAAAACTCTGACTGACTCGTTATGGCCATGCAGAAATGAGTATAAGCAATGGAAACTGAAGAAGAAACTATCAGCTATTTTCACTTTTCAACCTGTCACATCTCCAGTAAACAAGATTTTTTTCTCTTTCCTTAATTCATTTCACACCTCTCTCTCTCTGTGTATATATATAAGAATATATTTAAGTGTATGCATCTATATATATTCAAGATATTCAAAGCAATTTTTTTCTGCCCACGGCACGGTGGTTCTTCTTACTTACTCCACCAGCCAAAAAGGCAGGTGCACAGTTAATGCAAAACTTGCTCCAGACCATGCAAGAGAAAGTGCTAAAGCATATGAATTAAACTTAGAGGTATTAAAGATAACAGGAAGGGATTCTACAGGTACTAAGCAAATAAAAAACAGACTAAGGAGAATGTAGGCCCCCTCAGGAAGCTCTCAGGAGAACTGGCTACACAGGATTTGGAGAGGGCTGAGGTTCTGAATGACTTCTTTGCCTCGGTCTTCACTGGCAAAGGCTCTGACCAAACCACTCAAGTCTTGGAAGGCAGATGCAGGGACTGTGAGAATGAAGACCTTGCGCCCATTGTAGGAGAGGAACTGGTTCGAGACCATCTTAAAAATCTGAATGTGCACAAGTCCATGGGTCCTGATGAGATCCATCTGTGGGTCCTGAAGGAGCTGGCCATCATATTTGGGAAATCATGGCAGTCAGGTGAAGTTCCTGAGGACTGGAAAAAGGGAAATATAACCCCCATTTCAAAAAGGGGAAAATGGATGACCCGGGGAATTACAGACCAGTCAGTCTCACCTCTGTGCCTGGCAAAATCTTGGAGCAGATTCTCCTGGAAGGCATGCTAAGGCACATAAAAATCAACCAGATGCTTGGTGACAGCCAGCATGGCTTCACTAAGGGGAAATCCTGCCTGACCAATTTGGTGGCCTTCTATGATGGGGCTACAGAACTGATGGACAGGGGTAGAGCAGTTGATGTCATCCACCTGGACTTGTGCAAAGTGTTCGACACTGTTCCACACGACATCCTTGTCTCTAAATTGGAGCGACATCAATTTGATGGATGGACCACTCGGTGGATAAAGAACTGGCTGGATGGCCGCACACAAAGAGTTGTGGTCAATGGCTCAATGTCCAGCTGGAGACCAGTAACGAGTGGTGTCCCTCAGGGATCAGTGTTGGGACTGATCCTGTTCAACATCTTCGTCGCTGACGTGGACAGGATTGAGTGCGCCCTCAGCAAGTTTGCCAATGACACCAAGCTGTGTGGTTTGGTTGATACCCTGGAGGGAAGGAATGCCATCCAGAGGGACCTTGACACACTTGTGAGGTGGGCTGATGCCAACCTCATGAAGTTTAACCATGCCAAGTGCAAGGTCCTACACCTGGGTCGGAGAAATCCCAGGCACAGCTACAGGTTGGGCAGAGAAGAGATTCAGAGCAGCCCTGCGGAGAAGGACTTGGGGGTGTTGGTTGATGAGAAAATGAACATGAACCAGCTTCAGTGTGCTCTTGCAGCCCAGAAAGCCAACTGTATCCTAGGCTGCATCAAAAGGAGCATGACCAGCAGGTCGAAGGAGGTGATCCTGCTGCTCTGCTCTGCTCTTGTGAGACCTCACCTGGAGTATTGTGTGCAGTTCTGATGTCCTCAACATAAAAAGGACATGGAACTGTTGGCACAAGTCCAGAGAAGGGCTACAAGGATGATGAGGGGACTGGAGCACCTCCCGTATGAAGACAGGCTGAGGAAGTTTGGGCTGTTCAGCCTGGAGAAGAGAAGGCTGCGTGGAGACCTCATAGCAGCCTTCCAGTATCTGAAGGGGGCCTATAGGGATGCTGGAGAGGGACTCTTCATTAGAGACTGTAGTGATAGGACAAGGGGTAATGGGTTCCCCCCCTAAACAGGGGAAGTTTAGATTGGATATAAGAAGGAAATTCTTTCCTGTTAGGGTGGTGAGGCACTGGAATGGGTTGCCCAGGGAGGTTGTGAATGCTCCATCCCTGGCAGTGTTCAAGACCAGGCTGGACGAGGCCTTGGGTTATATGATTTAGCGTAAGGTGTCCCTGCCCGCGGCAGGGGGTTTGGAACTAGATGATCTTAAGGTCCTTTCCAACCGTAACGATTCTATGATTCTATGATTCTATATATAAGAATGGCCTCCTCAAACAATACTAATAGCTCTTTTTCATGTTCACTCTTTATTGGCCTCGACAGACAGCAAGAGCCAGACACTCTTTTCTATTCTTAGGTTCCCAGAATTTATAACATGTTACATCTGCCACATATCTGTTGGGTTACATGGCTACTGCTATTCAATTATCCATTTTTATTTTTAGTACAAGGACCACTGTTGTAATAACTTGTTGGACAGCCTGTTCTTAAAAGACAAAACCCACAACAATCACAAAACTTATCATCAGGTGAGACAGTGTTCTGATTTAAATCCTCTTTCAGAAAAAAAATACATGCCCCCAGTTAATCCTACTACTAAAAAATAACTGAAAATTATGCATAATACTGTATCTCACCATAGAATAAGGAACAGTTGATTGTTTAACTAATGCCTTATAAATGATTCTTTCAAAAAGCCTGTTTTAACCAGGGTTCTTAACTAATACTGACCACCAGGTTCTGTTTTCATTTACACCACAATTGGTACATAAACAAAGGCAGCAGGGGCCCTTGAGGAGATTTTCTGCTCAACTCTCCCTTCAAATCCAGGTGGTACATTGCATTAAAAACTCTCTCTGCATAATACATCTTTGGCATGTTCTTTTTCATTTATTTTTTTTTTTAGTTAGCATTGCATGCTCCATTTTTGGTTTCTTAATACAACTCCAAGAGAGTCATTCAAAAGAAAATATTAACATGTTCCCAGTTTAATATTCTGCTTTACCTTTTGTAATGATCAGTTTAAATGGATGAAAGCTAACAGCCAATTTATTTTTTTTCTCCCCTCTATTTCTTTTTCCTCTTAAAATTCCTCTTTATGCAATAGGAAAGTTAATTGCTAAACTTTGTTACAGAACCCTTTGTTCTTGCTGAAGTCACTTTGCTTGTCTCTCCTACTGTAAGGACACCAAATCCTAAAAGCTGGCAAGAATGCATATGTTTATTTCACCATTGCTCTGCAATTACTGAATGCCACTTAATTATAGCAACAGATGCTGGAGTGTAGGAACCAGAAAAATCAAACGCCTCATTTCCAGGTTATTTTTTTCCATTGCTTCTGCCAACAGCAGATGTGTGAGCCCCTTGTGCTCTGGCGTAAATACTTATCAAATCCTAACAGGTCACCTATGTCACAAACAACATTTCAGATGCAACTGTTTCACCTGATAATAGGCTCTGAAAATAAAACTGTGAGCTGTAAATACAATGTATTTGGAATGAAATGCCATAATGTGAAATTGCTTTTTCTCCAGCTACAACAGAAGTCCTTGACAGTTTTTGGCAGTGATAAATCACCCTCCCATTAATTGTCTCCTCTCTCATTGTGAGGTGAGCTGCTAAAAGGGGCAGTCAACAAAAATGACTTAAAGGACAAATTTTGGCAAAAAGACAATGAAGAAATCTGTCATTGCTAAGCCTCCAGTAAACTGTCATGAAACAATCAAAATATATGTAGCTGAAGTGTTTATGTCTTTGTTAGAAAGGTTACAAGATGATAAGTTTATAGTTAAAACAGGAAGCTCAGAGGAACTGAAGTTGCAGACCACTGAGACACCATTTCTCCCTATTTTCTTTAAATTTGTGGGCAAATCCTAGCAGGGCTTCAGTTAACACAGTATTTGCTGGTATTACCAGACTTATCCAGTGGCTCTTCTGCCCCCCTCACCCCAAACAATAGAAAGTCCCCATGAAGCCATGGTGCTGGCTGCAGTAACTCTTGCACCCAGTTTGAAGATCCTTTTCAGTGATTTAAGCTAGAGAAGACGATACTTGGCACCTCACAGAAGCTGACCCTTCCTTCTAACCCCTCCACCTCCTGGTGTTAATCAGAGTAAGGCCTCTCACCAACTGGTTTCTATACACAGAGAGGCAGCCTTATTTTCCTGTAGCACAGGCACCATTACCAGCACCCAAGGTGTGTGAAACAACATCTGCTGTCTTATCCTCAGAAATGACACTTGCCACGACTCACTTCACCTAGACTGGCCCGTTCTGCAAATAACTGTTCCCCACTGCAACTTTTCTGGAGACTGAACAAATCAGAACCTCTCACCTCAGGATTCTGCTCTGTAGGAGAAAAGAGTCCAAAATTTGATGGCAGATAGTATGTTTTAGACCACAGGTTATCCTATGTGTAGGAGGGGCAGGACCATGTGCAGGGGATGCTTGTCAGATGCACGCCTACAGAAAGGGTAACGTTTCTCCCTTTAGAAATAACATGGTTGTCATTTTATATTTATTTATTTATTTATTTCATTTGTTGAGGCTGGGAACTAGAAGTAATTAGTTTAAAAAAAAAAAAAAAAGTATTCTGTTTACCTGTCAGCAGATGTTTGGAAATCTATCATTAGCAAGGTTAGAAAATGATTTATTACTAATGCGTCCATCAAGGGCAACGTCTGGAGTTTGATTTTATATTTATAAGAAAATTACAATATAAATTTAAATGAGTTGCATAAGTTATTTAAACTAGACTGGACAGGGTACTAGAAAATATATGTAGGGGACATTTCCTCCACCAGTAGGGAGATGAACTAGGTGACCTAGCATGTCTTTTCCACCACAGACTTCTACCATTTCTGTATTAAATGAGGATGATTGATACCAAATATCCCTCTATGCTACTACCCCTTTTCACTTTGCTGCGTATCCATATGCTTTCTGGGGAGCTGATATCTTAGTAGAATGGCTATAGGGAAGTACTAAAGGGGATTCTTCATCCCAGTGGCTGAGAACTGAGGAAGGTCACACAATGGCTTGTGTAACCATAGCAGCTTTGTTGTCATGGCACGAGAATCCTTCATCAGTTCTTCTGCTTTTACAAAGGAGCAGTCATCTAACATTGTGAGGTGTCTAATGTAAAGCCTGCTTTTTTGACATAGTTATCACAAGCTATTTTCTGTCCAGACATTTACACAGAACTTGAGTTATCCATGATTTATCCACAATCCATGTTCCTCAATTGTTCTTAAGCCTGGTTATAGTTGTAGTAAATCATATGTTGAAACACACAACTAAAAGGAACCATATAGTTATTACTAGCACTGGAACGTTAAACAATAATACTCCATTGAGCACCAGCATCACCAACAAGTTTCTATCAGCCTGATCCTGAAGTACCAATACAGGTATTTCCCCTCTCCCCTCCTCTCCCTCTTCCATCTCGAACACTATTTGGTTTCTGCGATCTGAGAATGATATCCAGCTGAAATTAAAAAACAAAACCAAAACCCAACAAAACAAACAAAAACACCAGGCATCAATATTTGCTTGGGAAGAATACACTGGATTTTGCCAGGGAATTGCACAGCTTGTCTTTCGAACTGAGAAAACATTGTAACAAAACCTGTATGAACATTATACTATAAACTAAGAACAATCCAGAAACAGGTGGAAGGCATTTCAGGAAACAAGGACTGTCTTCTGAAAGAAAAGGGAGAAATTTCAGAAATTCCTAGGTACGCTTTAATCATGTGTGACTTAAATTTCAATAAACATACTCTGTGTACATAAAACATCTCTTGAATGACAGAAAAGCAGAAGAAATAAAGTGACTGAAGTTTTTTGTTTTCTTTTTTTTTTTTTTGGTGATGAGCCAGTTTGAGTGCTTACTGTGAGCATATGGAGATAGCATATTTGCAAGTCCATCTCTGGAGGATTGCAAAAGGCCCTTAGCTTGTGAAAAACAGCAATGTTATTTTTTTTAACGTTCCCTATATTTAGAGATTAAATCGCTCACTGCACAAACCCATTTGGAACAGGCGAGAAGGTGAAAAGGATAATCAGTACAGTCACTGGTCCGTGTTTCCTAAACGCTTTTGAAAACATTACTGTGCGCAGGCATAAAATTAGCGGCAGGACCTTAAAAAGGCTGGCATTTAGCATGACTTTTTGGAAAGTGACACCCTCATTTTTTTCTTGTAGGATATCATTAAATTTCAATCGCCCTATGGCAGTGCCTTTCCATTAATAACCAATTCACTGTGTCACTTTGGCTCTCCTTTGAAATAATGAGCCTTTGCTTCGCTTTAATAAATTTAAACATATTCTCAAGGCCAGGGAAGATAGGAAACCGCAGATGGGCTGAGAAAAACACGATTCATAAATCCTTAACTGCCTGAGATCGTTGAGAGCAAAACAAAGTAACACTCGTAAAATATTAAACAATCCCAGCTGTATAAGTGAAGCTTCATTAACAAAAATGGACTATTTACTGCCTTCAACAGAGCCTGTGGGTGGAAAGATTCAGAGAAATCTTCTTTAGAAAAACACTGTCATCCTCATTTTGATTCTTTAAGCAACTGATGTCATGGTATATAGTTATTTTACAAGGCCATATGCAGAAACATTTTAGCAGAAAATTAATGATACTCTGATTACATTAAATACCACAACTCATGCTTCATCATATAAGCAGGAGTGAAAGAAAACAGAGAAATTTCACAGATATTTTATCTTCAACTAATTTGCATGCCAATAGAAGTTAAACATGACAATTTTTATTTAAATCATAAGGGATTTCTCTAGCATTGTAAAGTAAACATAGCAATATGAATAATGGCAGAGAAATCAAGGGATGCCATTGCTTCTGCTAGGAAGGCTTGTCAATTTATTCCACTTTGTTATACTTTTTCTTGCTTTAACCTTTATTAAGCTGCAGCTAATTTTGTTTATACCTAGTTGGTACACAAAGGACCAAATCCTTTTTTCCAGTCTTTCATGTTTACCACTTATTTAAATTCCACCTGAGTTCTGCTCAGGAAAGGAAGGCAGGCTCTGACAGAGATTTTGGTTTCAATCACACAAAGCTCAACCCTCAAATTCATGAAGCTGA
Organism: Pezoporus occidentalis; assembly: GCF_034315485.1. NCBI lineage: Eukaryota > Metazoa > Chordata > Aves > Psittaciformes > Psittacidae > Pezoporus > Pezoporus occidentalis. The sequence goes on from NW_026915835.1 coordinate 10,370,624, forward strand.
TTTTGTGCTGCCCATTTAACATACAAAAATTCCCACCAAATTAACCGAAAAACTTGTGAAGACAGCTTTTGCCTCCCAGATCTGCCTCCAACTCCACCAGCTTTTTGCTCTGTGTAGGTCCTGCTGCTTCCCCTTCCTCACCGATTCTGAGGCACAAGCTAAAACTTCCATGTGTCCCCCCTGGGAACAGGAATCCATAATATTCCCAAACCACTTTTCAAGGGGTTTTTGAGACTTAAAGTAAAACTAATAAGGCTTACTTAGTAATACAAATTTAAAAGATCGGGAAAACAGCTACAAGGATAGCACAGAATCTTAAAAGTGTCTACAGCAAGAATAACCTTTTGTAGTATCGTGGAGGCTTTTTTAAGCCAATAATTGCATACAAGTTTAAAGAAGAATAGAGATCAGTGTCAGTTTACTAAATGCTAAGAACCTGGAAGCTCTATCTCTAAAGACAAGCTGACAATCGAGTGGACAGAATGTCAATACTTCTAAACATTTCAAGGGTAAAAATACTGCTTTTTACAATCTGTGTCATATTTAATGCAAGAAAAGAATTTGGATTTTTTTCTTTTGCTGGCTGTCAGGGTTTTTTTTCCTTTTATCCCAGTGAAGGGCATAATCATGATTATTCAGCACAAATACATGGTGTATTTTTTTCCCTAAGGAACAATAGTTTCAGCCTAAATGCAAATACGAACATCATATTTTTCCATATTTTAGTTAATAAATAAAAACTAAACCAAACAACATTTGCTTTATTTATTTCAAGATATTTCTCTTGTCTGTGAGAAACATTATGTACATGTGAAAAATTTAAAATCCTTTCTTACCACTCAAGGGGGCATTCTGACCCCTGCTGAGGCATTTCTGTTTCCTGTTCAAAATGCTAAGAATGTACTTAGCTCTCCTGGCTCCCACTACCTTCAGTGGAAACCCTGAAAACCACCCAGGAGTTATCACCTTATAACCATTAGAGCAGTCATTTCTGTGCTTAGTAGACCTTCACTGTAGGTGATTTGTATAATCAGGGTTAATCTATTATGATGGCAAACATCTATACCGTAAAGTTTGAACGAATTCACATTGATGCTCACTTAGCTCAGGATACCCCCAAGACTTACACAGAGATATACTTCAGGATTTTTGTTTGGATTTGGGGGTGATTTGATCGAGCATAAGAAAAGCTGCTGTACCGTTCCTCCCTGTGAATTCTGGAGAACTTACTTGTTCTATCAGCTATGAGAAGGAAGGGGTTACAAAAAGCATGGTAAAGCATGCAGAAGCAGTGGTAAGCCAGTAGCTTTAATACTGAAGTTACCTGTCTGCATGAAAGCAGCAATTAGGCTTTTGACAATAACGACCTCAGACAGACTCAGAAAGGAAAACTACATTTGCTTCAAAGGTTTTAAGTGTGGGTAGAAGAAGGACTATAGGTGATGTGTTCCTCAGACCAGCAGAGAAGGCAGTCATTCTTTTCTCTGCATGCCAAGATTTGCTAGTACTAGTTTTCAGCTTCTGCTTTCAGGAAAGAAACAAACCAAAACCTTCTATCTAATACTATTAGAACATTTAGGAATACAGTAAGACCCTCAAATTTCACAGTCACTTAAAAATTAAGGGGTAAATGTAAACCAATCAGGAGATATTTTTTTTAATTAATAAAGAAGGTAAAAGTTTCCCTTTATGCATATATGAAAAAAATGAAATTTATGAACATAATTTGTATAATGCCCCATTCCCTTTGCTATTTTTCTTTGCTATTTTTTGAATTACGACAGACTGGATGCTTCCCAATTCATACTCTTTCAAACTAATATACAGAATGGCAGGGAGTGCTTCCACAGGTTTTTCCTATTGATGTCCTAGTCATGCAGGTGTCTTCTCCCAGCGGACAGTCTGGTCTCTGCTCTATCTCTGTAAGACTTCCGTGTCAAGAGGGTCTACCAGCATAAGTTACTGTGGTATTTCTGATGTCGATACCTGTCTACTCATTATTGAACTGAGCTCACTAACTTAATTTCTCAAAATAACCAAAGGGTATTTTTTGGCCACTATCAGTTTGCAATAGGTTTGGACTGGCCACCTGGAAGCAAAAAAAAAAAAAAAAAGTAAACAATAATAAAAAAATAAAGTACTCTATGCTCCATTACCAGTGTTTTGAACCATCCAGTCACATGGATTTTGATGTTTTGAGAGGGTGGAAAGAATGCAGACTGGCATGAGAATACTGCATTAATTCAGCAGTTAAATGGTTCTTTGAGAAGATTCACTGACAGAAAAAAAGCATAGCTGTCTTTCTAAGTCCTCATCATCTTTGGACCTATCCACATTTCCTGTGAAAAGTTGATGGTTTTCCTTCCCCTCCCCCACCCCCCCCTGCCCTTTTTCTTTCTTTTTTTTCTTTTTTTTTTCAAACAGCCTTTTATCATCTAACATGTGAAACAATTGTAATGTGAGGCATGTGAGCAGAGAGCCTTTGCCACTGGGCCCTCATAAATCTTGCCAGTTCCCAGTGAAAAACACCAAATATTTGCAGCTGAGGAACATTTGGTCTGGCTTAAATTAACATATCTCAGCAGTCAGAAGTCATTAAGCTTTGCCAGTGATTTGAAACCATTTTTCCATTTCAAAAGCGACACTGGCTGTTACTTATTTTTCTGGATGAAGAAGGTGGTAAGGAACAAAAGCAATGAAATGAAAATGGGAGATACTAATGAAAAAAAAACGATTAAAGGGCTTCGAAACTGCCTTTGGTATATTTGTTATTAAGACCCTTTTTCAATAGCAGAGTACTTATGTATAAGATCAAATAATAATTCAAGATGATACACATTAATTTCAGTGGCAAATTACGTGATTTAAAGGCTGTGAAAATGTATACTTATTTTCTTCCTTAATCCCTTTTGAATTTAGGCACTATCAATTTTAAAAGCTGAGGAAAGCTTTAAATGAAAAACAATAATCCAACCTTTTTCAATTAAAGGCAGCAAGTCGGTTAAGTACTGGAGGAAAGAAATGTGCTGCTGTGCTTTGCAAAGTTCACATCTGATATGGGTCTGTTCAGATGCTATGGGGCTAGAAAAGCACCTCAAATTCAAAACACTGCAGGACAAAATCTACAAGCAGAAAAAAAAAACTCAAAAAACAAAAAACAAAGAAAACAAAACACACAACAAAACAAACAAAACAAAACAACAAACCCAACCAAACAAAAAAACAACAAACAAAAACCCCTATTGGTTTTCATGCAGGTAGAATGTGAGCTCAGATTTTCCAAACCTGTCACTTCTGTATTATTTATATGTTCATTCTGTAAACAAGTCATCATCTAAAAATCCATGAGAGCCACCCATTGCCTAAGTTGTCCGAAAAAAGCCTCACTTAGTTACATTTGCAGTTATGGTTACTGGTCCACAGATTTTTAACTCTGTCAGAAATCTGTGTCAAACCTGTTTCACTTCAAACTCAGAAATGGTTCTGCCACTTTATAAAAAGACAAATATTCCAAGAGATGTTGATAAATTGTATATACTGGTTTCAATGCAGTTATGATTTTTGAATTATATGTGAATATCTAAACTGAATATACTTATTCAGATTAATTTTCAGCCTCCAACTAATTTTGTTGATAAAGTTTTAATAACTTTGGATGTTTTAGAGCTATATTACTTTGAGAAGATACGGACACTTACAAGCATTCAAGTTTACAAAGCACTATTAAAGACAACCCCTTCCATGTTGAGATATTTCTGAGAATTCCAAACTTCTTAAAGTCTCTACAGCTTTAGTAAAACCAGTTCTGTGTACAAAATACTCAGATTTAAAAGAGTTCTAAAAAGGAAACATTTATTGCTAACTAGGGTATGAAAAGGTCGTGAGGATAGCTACTTAGTTAATTCATTTTTTAAGTGTGCCTTTTGTTCAGGGGATTTCATTTTAAAAAATAATAATAATAAAGTCTTCTATAAAAGCTTTCAAGACTATAAATGGCCTGCATTACCAGTGCTACACAAAATTAATTATATGATTCCTATCCTTAACCAGAGAGCAAACCATAGCATATGGACCTCAAAACATAGGGTACAAGCAGAATGTGACTATAAAAACATCAGAGTAAATATACCTTATGTTCTCAGAAAAATGGATTTGGTTTTCTTTCCCCATAAGAACATGAGAAAATGAAAAAAGCATCTCAATTATTCACTGCTTCTCTTCAGGTCATATTACAGTTGAAGAATAGCAGAAGAAAACCTGTTTTCTTTTAATAACTACCAATAACATGTCCTTACCAATTTACAGAATCACAAGATGGTTGAGGTTGGAAGGTACCACTGGAAACCATTTAGTCCAGCCACAACTCAAGACTGTGTCCAGTTGGGTTTTGAATAGGTACACAGAGACTTCCCTACCTCTCTTCAGCAACCTCACAGTTAAAAAGTTTTCCTACGTTTCAATGGAATTTCCTGTAATTCAAGTTCATTTCTCTCCCTTTTCCTCTGTTCTTTCACTATCCTGTTTCACTAGGCATTTCTCCATTCTCTATCCTTGGTCTGATACATTTGAGCATAAACCACACCATACAGCACCGAAGAAACAGAATAGTTCTGTGAAGTTCCCTCACATTATAAAAGAGTACCCTAGCAAAGGTGGGGTTTTTTTGTGGTCACAAGACATTTCCAAAACCTGCATGTTAATCTCATAGGGAAAACCAAGAGGGACAATCCTTTAAAACTTTCAAGATCAGGTCTGAAGGCATAGAGAAGCTTGTGGAAGTGCACTTCCTGCTCCATCCACTTTCCGTGGCTGAATTAAACTGAATTCATAGAATCAGAGAATCATAGAATAGTTAGGGTTGGAAAGGACCTTATGATCATCTAGCTCCAGCCCACCTGCCATGGGCAGGGACACTTCACACTAAACCATGTCACCCAAGGCTCCATCCAACCTTGCCTTGAACACTGCCAGGGATAGAGTATTCCTTGGGCAACATATTCCAGTGCCTCACAACTCTCACAGTAAAGAATTTCTTCCTTATATCCAATCTAAACTTCCCCTGTTTAAGTTTGAACCCATTACCCCTTGTCCTGTCACTACAGTCCCTAATAAAGAGTCCCTCCCCAGCATCCCTGTAGGCCCCCTTCAGGTACTAGAAGGTTGTTATGAGGTCTCCATGCAGTCTTCTCTTCTCCAGGCTGAACAGCCCAAAGTTTCTCAGCCTGTCTTCTTATGGTAGGTGTTCCAGTCCCCTGATCATCCTCATGGCCCTCCTCTGGACTTGTTCCAACAGCTCCATGTCCTTCTTATGTTGAAATAGATGCTACAGTCTGAAGTTGGAGAGTGTGAATGAGCAATGTATCACAGACACATATCAAGATAAGGACAAGAATATAAAACTAAAACTCTGAGTTGAGAATAGTATGACGGATGCGCACAGCAGGTCTAGAAATCAATTAATTGCATGCACAGATACTTTGCCAAAAAATATGGCTGCTTTCCAAAATCTGTTCTTCCAAGATCTCCAAACCTGTCATCGTGATTGTTTGGTGAAGCAGAGCTGTTATGTGGGAGGAACCAATAAAGTGCTGAGGGCCTTCTTCTAAATCTAATCCAGTTCTCAATATCTGTTTACTTCACAAACCTCTTCCTTTTATTTCCTCCCCTCTAGCAGAATAAACAGGAAGAAATTAGATAGAAATTAGAGGAAAAACAAGGCTACTTTGGCTTTCTGTTCCTCTGTTCTGCATCAAGGAAACTGCGAAATCAGCGAGAATAGAATCCATCCCAGTATTCAACTGAGAATTTTTCTCCAGCAACATAGCCCACCATCTGGTTACGTGTAGGTGACAAACTAGCTATAGTAGTCAGGGTTTGTCCTACAAAGCGCTCTTCGCTTTTTTCTATCCCATGTCATATGGCAAGGTCAGGCTCTCAGGATGTTCACTTACCTTTCATAGTTTACTGAGCAGCAATGTTCTGGATGCTGTATTTCATATAAAACATAGAGACTATGCATATAGTATGACTACATTTGGGTTATTTAATTACATTTCCCCAACTCCAAGCATGTCTACACTGTTGTATTAGTGTACAACATAGATCCTCATTCAGCAAGATTTAGACATATTTATATTTCTGAAGCTCAAATAAATATCAAGCACAGAAGTTAATCCTTGAGCCCTGTAGCTACAAGAAAAGTATTTCATGTGATTTATTATTGCATAGGAATATACGTAATGATGAAAATAAGCTGAGAAGTAGAGGATATGACTTTTTTTATCCCTTTAGAGACATCATAGCTATAACTTATGGAAAACCAGTCTAGAGTGAATTGTGTGACTCTATTGTCAGCTGTGGGGTAAATAAAGTAATACTCTATTTAATAGACCTGGCAACAGCTATTTAATTTACATCATGAGATAAATGTTACTTATTTTAAAATGAGCTCACCAAAGTTTATATCAGGATAAGGTAATAACTGAAATGATCCAAGTTTGAAAGAGTGTATAAGGAAATTATAGTTCTCATTTTGTATTTGATGTTCTGTGGAGGGATTTTAGCTTTGTGTTCAGGGAATTAAACAGTATCGGTGTTTTGTTTGTTCGTTTAGTTTGTTGGTTGTTTTTTCATTCTCCCTCACAGAAAGGAAAAGAAAAGTGATAGAGAGAAACTGAGTAATAGTAATGGTTAAGTTCAGGCCTCATGAAATTTGTGCTATCTAAACAACAGAAAAGACCACCAACTGAACTTTAACTTTTACAGTATCTTTGGAATTATGCCATTTTAGACAGATGTTCATGGGCATAGATAATGTGTACAGAGTTCAGACTTTTAAAATGCACTAAAATGTATGTTCAGTGCCTTAAATTTCTTTTTTAAAAAAATAAGAAGGCACTGAACAGTAGTATCTCAATTCAAGCAAAGATTACAGTTTAAAAATTCCCCATGAAGTACATGAGCAAACTTAACCCACTTAAACAGCCCCCTTCATTTTCTTGTCAGCTATTTATAACAGTTACTTTGCCACTCAATTATGTCAACAGGAAATGAGTTAGATGATCTTTAATAAACACATGAAGAACAGCTCTACAGATAGTTGTTTAATTATGAAAAGCAACTCATTGAAGCATAAAAACAAAATGCAGAAACTTTGTTTTGGGCAAAGATCTTTCAGTTCTGATATGAATACATCCATTTTTCTCTTTCCTGGCAATATAGTAGCTAACAATATTTTTCTAACTTCCATTTAACTTCTGTGGTCATTATTGTAATTGTGGAGCCATATTTGTGTTAATAAATGAGTTGATTATTAAGAGTGATCAAGGTTTCATTTTGCTGTGCTAAGAAGGGAGTATAGGTTTACAGAAAAAAATTAAGTGCAGAGAAAACCATCCACAGAATTATTTTCACTCGTGTTGGCTTCAACTGTACATGATATTACAGAATCTCTCTGATGTGTAGGATATAATATATTTGATCTTCTATGAAACACTGCAGTGAACATAAAAATGCGTAATGGAAGGAGAAGCAATTAAACAGACCTGCAATTCTTGCCTGAAATTTTGTTTTTGTAATTCTTTCAGAAAGAAATTGCTGCGATTAAACCTAGGTCTACTTGTTCTATAGTTCCACTAATAAGTCACTGTCCTACCTTCCTAACAATTTTATTACAGTAGCTGCATTTCTTTCAAAAGTATGAACTATAAACAAAATGAAAAAAAAAAAACCAAAAACAAATCAACCCAAACCCCAAATCAGTACAACTAAGAAGCTGTTGATACGCTACCCAAAAAATAATTACAGAAAGAGTTCTTAAAATAATTCTTTGTGACCAGAGTTTTCCCTCAGACAGACTAGAAAGGTCTTTCTTTCAACTATTCCTTCACTGTTCCTGACCAAGATGATATCAAAATCTTAATTTTTTTTTTTTTTTTTTTTACTATTCACTCTTTTAGTACTAAGAAAAAATGTTGGTATAGGTTTCTTTTAGGGGAAAATAGGAGTACTTTTTTAATATATTAGATAAGCCATATATGGAAAGATGGTAGACAAAACTCTTCTATTGCACATTTTCTACAACAGAAGTCGGTATTAAAATGGTTAACATAGCTTTTTCCCCTCCATTTTTTTCAGAAGACCTCTAATTTAGATATGGAAATTTTCCAAACTTAAATCAACAGCAGAAGAACTTGACTGAGTCTGGATTAAACTGTGCTCAGTGTTAAGTCAGGTAGTCCACACATCTCATATTTCTAATTAAAATTTTATGCAGCACTTAAAAATACTGTAATATAATATTAACAGTTAATTTAATAATTAAAATCTTGTATTTTTTCACAGTGACTTTATGGCTGGTGTTTACATGATTTCTGTATCTGTATACTGCGACTGAAAAATCTGTATAGGATATTTTTTATTAATATATATTTTAATGGGCCCACACACATACATACACACTCTTACACACACATACACACAAAAAGGTTGGCCAGGAAATTAGACATCTTATCAGTGAGCTTGCTAAATAAGGACCAATAACCTAGGTCTGCAGTACTCTGTGTGATAACTGCTTTTACAAAATGAAATTTTGACTTTTTCACAGCTTAGCTACAAGTAGACACTATCAGTAAAACTGCATTTCTGTGCAATATGATGGGAACTAAAAGATTTCAACATCTGACAGGAGAAAATGAACAACTGATAAACAATCTTTGAAATGTTCTCTCACTGCAAGGCATGCTTTTGATGATGATTTACATTTTTATTATTGTTGACTTTCAGGATGGGGCTGATGGTTGGCTAAACATACAATAACTGAAAGAAAAACTACATAAAGTGCAAACCAAATCAAAGCAAAAATATGACTGGCATCATCTTCTTTAAAAGCTTTTGTTCATGTTTCTCCTTCATTTAAGTATGCAGTAAATGTAATCCGAATTCAGTTTATTGGGAAAAATGAAAGAAAAAAAAATTGTCATTGTAACAAACTTTCTCATTTTTCCAACATGGCAAATATTCCAATGCCTCTTCTACTTTTTTTCTCCCACTCAAAACAGGAATTAAGTTCTAATTCTTAGTCTAATGCACTAGTACTAACACTTAGTGCTCCTGCAGAGTCTTTCATCAACATCTGATGTTATATACTAATCTGGGATTGTAGCTGTGGGGAAAAACAGCATGCAGTTTATGAAAGATAATCATACTGAAACATCAATGAATTTAAAAAACAGTTTTTGAAAAAGTGTGCTACTTTCTTAACAGTGAACTCATAAAAAAAATCTTGGTTCTGCAGTGAAGGGTAATGTAGGAAATGGAGACAAAAGTTTGTTAATTCAGTTAATGTGTTCAGCTGAGTAAACAAATTGGAGGAAACAAAAGCATAAGCAACAATTTATTTTGGTTGTTTTTAAGAGAGTTCTTGAAAGGTTTAGTTTTTTTCTGGACAGCTTTTTATTTAAATAGTTAAGATAGATTGTTATTATTTTTAAAGCAATAACATAACTGAAAAATATAGCCTCTTAAAATTAAAAACTAATCCAAACCATTTTAGGTTAAACCAATGCTAATTTGACTAAATCCTCATTCCCTCTGTAAATTCCAATTAAAATCTTACATAATTGTTTCCTACCTGTTACTATTTAGTGCACAAATTAAACTGAAAACTTCATTAGCCACCCAGCTATATCTTTTAAATTGAATCAAGTAAATTAAATAAAATTGATTATAAATGAACACACCTTCATCTTAGATCTTTAAGACTATAATTATAAAAATTTAATGTTAAGTAATCCAAAACAGAAAAGAGAAAAAAAAAAAAAATCCTCAAAAAGGCTGTAGTAGAATTCTATAATGCTGTAATCACTTTGGAAATGCATAGGCCAAAACCAGAAAGTTGTTTTTTTTCTATACCTATCAGCAACTAAATGTTGCTCAGGATACCTTTGCTTCTCAGCTACGAATTCTATGCTGAATCATACCTATTTGTAAGGGTTAAATACATGGGATCAAGTTGTATCTACTTATTTACTGTGTTGCATCATTTTAATCAGTGCTTAGAAGCACTCAGCTCCTAGTAGCAAGGACAGTGATACCAGAGTTTATCATACACACTATTGGGATGATGGTCTATCATAGGCTTGTACCGTAATTGCTATTTGGATTGTTTATGTAGACTCATGGCTGTTGGTAACTGATGCAGAAAGGGAAAAATTGAGTAACAGTGAAAGTAAAACCAGAGTAATCTCTATTATACAATTATGTCTTACTGTAGATTGTAGTTTTCCAATGGTGTTGAGATGTACAGCTTGTATAAGCCAGTGAAAAATAATTATTTTTATGTCTATTAAAGTAGAATATTATTTATTAATGTTTATGAAGTTCAAAACCAATTATTGTTCAAAACTTATACTGACTTTAAGCAAAGGAATTTTCTCCATTCATTGTTTTTGAAAGTAAACAGTTAATGTATTACCTTGAGTCTTCTACCTCAAAAGTTGCAATGCTTAAAGTGTAACAGAACAACAAAGTATAACAATAACGGAACAACAGGAAAGGCTTCTTGTGCCACGTATCTGATGAAAAAAATATAAAAAAATGTAAGTTCAGAACCAATATCTGACATTTCTGGTTAGAAACAGGAAACCAAGGAACTCAGTTATTCAGTTTCTGTACAAATTTCCCTTTACATTTCATACCCCCTCCCCCCCCCCCCCCCCCCCAGCCTGCATGGGGGTGTGGGGTGTAGGGTGTGGTGGTATCTGAAACTGAAATCTTATCTGACTGACATTTTGCACAAATGCACCAAGGACAACCTGGGCGTGATGACAGGCTAAGGTCTCCCCAGAGATAAAGTGTAAAAAACAAAAATTCCAGTTAGCGTAACTTTGTGTAGCCAAGCTATTGACTGGCTGCAGCAACTGTTTTCTAATGGCTAATAACTGGGTACAAGAGAATATCCGTAGTGCTAACATACAAGTTCAATGAGGTAGGATTCTCTTAAGGTGAAATGAATAGACAAACCCTAATCAAACATTTTGCAAGAAATCCACTTAAAGTCTGGGAAATGTACAATGACATGTGGTTAGAAAACTTCAATTTGAAAGAAATCCCATTATCTGAAATGGTAACTTATATAAAGAAAAGAAAAGGATTTCCAATGTGGGTCTTAAACATTTTTTATATTAAATGAAAGTAAGCACAGCAGGGACCAAAATCCTAACAATGACAGGGTCATAGATACTATTTTGCTGTAAATAAAATATTCTGTTAATAAAGTCACGGCCCAAAATCCTTTCCTGAAACAACTATTATTCCCCTGCGTTTGTATCTTGTACTGCTAAACAAAAGGGGTGCAATTTGATCCCTGACCATGCCACGAAGTAAGATTTTCTTATGTCCACATTATTTAGTGCTAGTACTTTCTAGAGCAGATGTGTTGTGGAAGGAGCTAACTCTAGCAGTCAAAACAGAGCCAGGCTAAAAGCTAACAATTAAGCAGAATGGACAATCAAGGATTCAGTGCTTAAGCTCACTCCCTAGCTCTCTTTTATTTAGCAGAATTTATGTCCTGTTACATTGATGCTTTGCTATGCAACAAAGGAGAAACGTGCCTTGAAAACTCAGCTAAAAAGTCACTGAAGTTGTATTTTTATGAGTTTATACAATAGAAAATGGACATCCTTTTGCTGTCCCACAAACAAGACTTCTATGAGTTGAACATATGTAGCTATTTTAACTACAAAAATTGCATGCAGACAGAATCACTTTTCATTTTAAAAAGTCTCTATTTGAGCAGATCTTTGTTGAACAAAGTTTTGAATCTTTTTTTTTTGATTCCTAATCACAGATAAAAAAGATGCCAGATGCAGACCCTCATGTAAAGAAAACCAGAAGGCAGACACTCAAGACACAGGCAAGAAAACACTTTTGCATACTCTAAGTTCAGTATTTGAAGAGGGTAGGCTAAACTTACACTGTAGTGCTAAATACTTTCCTGAAAATTCTTTACTTAGAAGAGAGACCTAATAACCAGATTTATAACCTAAGATAAACCTCTTTAAACAAACCTTTGCTATACAGGTTTATTTTTTTAAATTCTTCCATCTGAACAGTATTAAATATTAGCTCTTGATTTAAATCATTGGTTGCAGGAAATTTAGTCTTGTTTGTTGAGGAAAAAAAAACAACAACACATAACTGCATTAGCCAGCTGAATTTCTAAATTCACATACACATATATATATATGTATATGTATATAATAGGTCCTTAACCTGACCCAAGATGTGACTGGTGAGATTTTATTCATGCTGACTTTCATACGTATCTCCTATGAAGATGATCAATAATACATATCCTTCTATCACAAGGCATATACGGTAAGCTCCTTCAGTGCATTCAGAACTTTTCTGTGCTCAGAGATGTCTGACACCCATTAATTCTAGTGGTCATTTTCTGAATGTTGAGCTGGTTAGAAATACATTCAGTGGAAAAAAAAAAAAGTGGGGAAAAAAAAAGTCCAGTATTATTTGCAAAATGACCCATAAGAAAGTGTTCCTAAAAACCAACCAACCAACCAAACAGCATTAAAATAGTATAATGTAGCTCTGGAAAAATAGATATGCATTTGTCCTAGGTTACCAAGTACTGAAATGTCCCTGTTTTTAGCAGTTACTTTAACAATTGTTTAAGGCATTTTAGCTGTAATTGCAGGGCTCCAGTGGTGAATCTTTTCTCCAGTGTACAACAAATATCTTACATTGCCAATCTCCTTTTGTCTCACTGCCAAGGTCAGGACCAAGACACAGACTGAGTTTTTCCACTTTGTTAATCTAGGGTTTCTGGATTTTTTTAGGAAATACAGGAAATTCTACGTGCCTAGTAAAAAACAAGTCATTTGTATACCAGTGGGCAACAGTATCAAGTGTTCTGCACCTGTTCTACACACCAGCACTGTAATTTCTGCAAAGTAAACAGTAGATCTCAGGGTCAGATTACAAATTCTAGTAGACCGTTTGCTAGATTGCTGCTTTGTTTAACCTTTACACTTTCATTTAGAAAGGAGAAAGTATCATTGTCACACCAAGAGGGCAGTTAAAGAGTTTTAATTAACTGTGGAGGTAATTAGACCTCCCAGTTTAACAATTATCAGACAATTCTTTTCTCCTCTCAGTCCTTTAAAGTCACCCATTTTTTTATGAGGAACAAAATTCAGTTCATAAATACTTTGCAAAAAAAAAAAAAAGTGGATAAAAGACTACACAGAAAGAAATGCTGATTGCCCTGTGAAATCATCTATTTACTTTTCCTAATTTAATAACAAGTCAAAATCTATCAGGTTCTCATGCACTGTTTCCTGCCAAAGTCCAATTCTAATTCAACTGGTCCGTTTATTAATCCCCCTCCCTTCAGCCTCCTGAGCCTCTGTTCTGCCGGGGCCATATACATGGTATTCACATGTATGATAAAGGTTTAAGAAAAAAGCCTCCCTCTCCTTCCCAATAAAGCTTGCTGTCGATGACTGTAGTTTAAACAGTGTCTATCCTTAAAATTATTTGAAATCTCTGATCTATCTCTCTCCACCCCCCACCCCCCCGCAGAAGATAAGACCTCTAGTCATGGGGGACATTGTCCATCAGTTGTGATTCTCAACTTCAGTTTTCAAGATGTAGGTACATTTTAAAAAGCAAGTAGTAGCGATCTCACCCACAGAGTGAAGGCAGGAATCCACAACATTAACTCTTTGGAGCACAAAACATAATTCTAAATGTAGATATATTAGGTATGTATACGCCGGTCCTTTAAGGCAATAAAATGGAAAGTAGTACAGGACTTTGTACAATGATTCTTTTTAAAGAAGAAAAAAATAAAAGGAGAGAACTTCTTTTGCTTGCATTAGTTAATGCAGCTTCGCCTGAGTTAACTGCACAACAGGTGTGGACTCGGGCATATCTCTTATATCATTTTGTTGTTAAAACCTATTTCCTACACACCTGTATTCTGATACACACCCTTTGCTAAACACAGTGCCTGTTATACTGACTGTGCATTTGCATGCATATAGAACTGTTTTAATGCCATCCATCTGAAGCTCCCAAATTTTAAGTATATTTCTCACCAGTACAGAAGTGGATGATACAGATGAAGACATGACTCAAACAGGTCACAAAAGCACTGACAGAAAGGTGACAGTGACAGTGGCTGTCCATATAAAGTGTTTTTCTTTCCTCAACATTTTTTTTTTTTGTTTGTAACCTTTAATTATTACAAAATGTGTTTTGGACACATAGGTAAGAATTTTGAGTAATATGAACCTATACTGATTTTACCTCTATTCACTTAGGAAAAGAAGACAATTTAGGTTACTGGTGGCAAGCAAATTATCATGCTTTAAATTTCAATTGGAAGTTGGTAAGATAACCAAAAAAGAACAAAAAATTAAAGAAAAGCAGAAGGAAACTAGAAAACATAAAGAGCTGAAAGTGCTGAAATGACATCAGGAGACAGCCAAGAAAAGAACAGCATTTGGCCAGAAGGAGTATTTTCTCTTTTGGTTGAATTACTGTGTGAAATAAAAATGAAAACAGAAGACCAATATCCAACATCAGCTCAGGAGTTTGAGGTGCCATCATAAATCTCTTGAGGTTTGCTCTCATTATATTAACCCCCCCAAAACCATAGTATAGTTATAAGCCTTGTGAATTCTCAGTCGCTTATCATTTATTCTACATCTAATAAATCCTTATTTGTAATATGCACCATATAATGGAGTAGTAAATATTTCCAATTAGCTTTAGTGTCACAGTCCTCAAAACCTGATGCATTTATGTTAATATAAAAGTGTACACAGAACATTTTATCATGCATTAGAGATTTTAATCAGGTAATCTGCATGGCATCTGGAAACCTAAGCAGAGGCAAAGTCTGCTATAACAAAGGCACTGTAACAGTTCACCTTCAGTGAAGAACAATAATGCATTATTAAATTCACTTTCCTGCTCAGTGGTTACACTTAGCTGACCACAGCAAATTTGTTCTCTGCCTGGTCTTCACAAGTTGGCAGAAAAATAGATTCTGTCACATTTAACGGGTTCTGAAAATGACAGGATGCCTCTCCTGGTTTAACTATAAACCATAATCTTTCAGAAGTAAATATAATTACAAATGCCTTTTGTCACGTAATTCTTAGGAAGGCTATTATATGTGGGTTATTAGAGTAGCAGATCTCACTCTGTACATGAATATTATTAGAAGCCAGAAATGATATTGCACAACAGCAACTTCAAAAAAAAGAATCAGATTTCTATTTTTCTTTGATCCAAAATGACATCATAATTCTTAGAAAACAAGGATACAGACACCAAATTCTTTGAGGATGGCCAGACTATTATCACAAGATACTACTCCTTAAACTAACATCAAAGAAATACCTATGTTCTCTTTTGTCTGAAATAGTTTTAATCTTATTCTACGTCTCATTCTAATTTTCTTTGTTTTACATACATTTGGCTGAAGGATCTTTTAAGAAAACTGCCTTTAACTCAGGATTCAGTGATGAAGAATTATTGATTAGGAATTTAATTAGCAAAAGTCAGCACAGTTATATACAACAGTACTGGCTCTCTTTTGTTTCCAAGGACTTCTACAATGCTTCAAGCATGATAAGAATCTGCTTCATATGATGACATTCACTTTCAGGTAGAGGTCTTGAACCAACACTGTATACCACTTAAGTCCCAGGGAAGTGCAATTTAGGTTCCAATTAAGATCTGTTAAAGAATTTTAATTAGTTTTGTGTAGGTAAGTGCTTTAGCAATTACAAATCACAGTTTTTCTTCTGTAAGCCTTTCAATTCACCTAGTTTTCTTACAAATATTTTAGCTCTAACTCGGGAAGTATGTAGATTCATTGAAAAACAAGCCTGGATCTGTTGATGGCTTTTTACCACTTATTTAGGTACCATAAAAAAGGTTTCTTAAGTAAGTGCTCAGAAGGAGCTTGGGTACTACAATGATACCATACCTGAAACTCACATGAAACTTAATATAGTCATTTTCCATCTAAGTGGAATTACCATCTTGTCTTAGGTACTATTCTGTCCATAACATACTTAATTTAGGTCCCTACACTGAAAATTCTGTAAATTGAGAAGGGATCTAATATCGCAGGAAAGGTCTGCAGCTTAAATCCACCCTTTCTGAGAACAGCAGTGCCACGCTTTGGACAGGAAAACAACTGGACACTGAATAAATACTTCTGGGAGTTCTGATCACTCTCTAGAAGAGAGGTACTTTTGATCTTCTTTTAAACGATTAAACACATGTCCATAGACTCATGGAATGGTTTCGGTTGGATGGGACCTTTAAAACCTACCTAATTCAGCCCTTCTGCTGAGGGCAGGGGCAGATTTCACTACACCAGGTTGCTTGAAACTATAACCTGTCCCTGAGCACTTCCAGGAATGGGGCAGCCACAACTTCCCTGCAGAACCTGTTCCAGTATCTCACCACCTTCACAGTAAAGAATTTGTTCCTCATGTCCAATCTAAAGTTCTTCCATCTTAAAACTGTTCTCACTTGTGCTATCAAAACTGCTCTTGGTAAAAAGTCTTTCTTCTAAGGCCCCTTTAAGTATTGAAAGACCACAATGAGGTGTCGCTGGAGCCTCCTCTTCTGGTTGAACAACCCAAACTCTCTCAACCTTTCTACATAGGAAAGGTATTTCATCCCTCTGATCATTTTTGCAGCCCTCCTCTGGAAACACCCCAAAAGGCCCATGTCTTTCCTGTGCTAAGGACCCCAGAGATAGATACAGTACTCCAGGTGGGGTTCCACCACAGCAGAGCAGAGGGGAAGATCCCTTGACCTGCTGGCCACACTTCTGTTTTTGTCAGAGGTGGACAGTGGTGGTGATGATGAAATTTTCCAGTAATCTATAAAACTACTTCATGACGTAGGAAAAGTTTGTTTTCCCTTTGCTATCTGAGGAAATTCAGCCACAACTAGCTAATTCAGGAATGTATTTTAATCATTCTCCCTTCTACCTATGAAGAAAATCCAGGTTAAACCTGGATTTAAACTTTTGTTAAACCTGTTTCCCTGATTAGTTGCTCTGCTAAGAGCAAAGCAATGTATGAATGAGCATTCCTCTACTGCTTGCTTACCTGGGCACTCTCTAACACATGTGGAGTCTTAAGTTCAACCCACTACTCCTATTGCCTATCTACAACAAAATATTGCAGTACAGTGGGGACCGGACTTCAGTCTTTTTCTTCCAAAAGAATGCCCTAACCACCAAGTTTCACTTGCAGCCACACTAATGGTCCCTTTGGCCATACACAGCCACACAGAGGGAAAGGGATTAAGGCTGCCCATGCTACTTGCTTCTTATACTCAGTTCCTGGTTTAACTTCACACAGACCTAACACTCCAAGACAGATGTGCTCAAATGACTGCACAAAGTAATGTGGATGTAAGCTTGTTCATACCACTCAGATCTTGAGATGAGATAAGCTTCTGTCATCTTCTGTGTGTCAGGATACCCACAGAATTTCTCCTATGGGATGCAATGAAAACTGGATAATGTTACATAAACTGGAACCACTTTACATAACTGGGAGATTTAGGATTCAGTCAGCTACTCTGTAATGGCATGGCATTGAGTCACCTTTCACTTTCAGGGCACGTAAAATTTTCGCTAGCCTAACCTAATGAATTTAAATATGAAAATGACATCCCTTCCCCAGATGCAGATAAACTCGGGTGAAAAATTAATAGCATTTTATTTAAATTATAACTATAGGCTTTGCTTTATATAGTTAGCATCCTAAAAGATGCTAGGTTTGTCTGGATCCATAAATATTGTCAGAGCTCTGCATTCACATACTAATCCCAGTTATTATGTAATTTTTGTTGGAAAACAGCACAGTAATATCCATCTTTTTTTTTTTTTTCCCTCAAAAAACCCGAAGGTAGTAAATCAACATCTTTAGTAATACTGGTATTAATAATTTTACAGGTTATGGTGGATAACCAGTATTCAGTCACAGAAACTAGCCTTTCCTCTCCTGATCCCTGGAAGTATATTCAAGCACTGCAATCTGCACACTCTTGAGTAAAGCATCCCACTGGTTTCAAGGAGAGAGCAGATATGGGTAATCTTTCCAGTGACTGCAATGGCTTGCAGGGTTAAAAACTATGCCTACTTTGAAGAAAAAAAAACAAACTTGCTTAGATCTTGGAAACCCTCTCAAAATCAGAAGGAATTTATAACAGGGACGCTAGCATTCACCCACTGTTTTGATGTCCACCACCTCCAGTAACATCCAAATAATCTCAGATTTTGGCTATTTATCCTTCTATACTGGTAAAAGGGTTGTTAACAGTTTGAATCTTTGCTGGCTAATCTAGTTTCACAGAACCACAGAATAGTAGTACCATAGTTTAAGGATAACTACGTTTAATGATAAGGTACGTACAGTTCTTGGAAAAACATCAGGAATGCTAGTACCATGTCCTAGCACATAGAATCATAGAATAATTAGGGTTGGAAAGGACCTTAAGATCATCAAGTTTCAACCCCCTCTGCCATGGACAGACAGGGGCGGCTCACACTAGACTATGCCGCCCAAGGCTATGGCCAACCTGGCCTTGAGCACTGCCAGGGATGGAACTTTTTTTGGCAACCCATTCCAGTGCCTCAACACCCTCACAGTAAAGAACTTCTTCCTTATATCCAACATGAACTTCCCCTGTTGAAGACTGAACTCATTACCCCTTGTCCTGTCACTACAGTCCCTAATGAATAGTCCATCCCCAGCATCCTTGTAGGCCCCCTTCAGATACTGGAAGGCTGCTATGAGGTCTCCACGCAGCCTTCTCTTCAGGCTGAACAGCCCCAACTTCCTCAGCCTGTCTTCATACGGGAGGTGCTCCAGTTCCCTGATCATCCTCGTGGCCCTTCTCTGGACTTGTTTCAACAGCTCCATGTCCTTCCTACATTGAGGACACCAGAACTGCACACAGTGCTCCAAGTGGTGCCTCACAAGAGCAGAGGGGTAAGATCACCTCCTTCAACCTGCTGGAAATGCTTCTTTTGATGCAGCCCAGGATACATCTAATTTCTACACGTTTTAAACTCTAAGGAAGGATTTCTAAATTCTTTTATAGATCATTTTAAGTATACAAATAGCGACCCATTTTTTTTTTTCATTGTAAATGCTTGCAGAACTCCTCAAAGGAAAATTTCTAGTAAACAAAGATTTTTCAGAGCAGTAAGATCCGCAAACCTTTCACACTTTCTTGAAATTCCTATCAATTTGCAAGAGATAACCAAGAAACAGTGCTCAGCAAATATGTTTTAAAAAGGAGAGCAGTATC